>NC_132902.1:2675575-2756529 GCF_030463535.1 Salminus brasiliensis | reverse complement strand
TCGACAGGTGCTTACTGATGCTCATGGAGGCCCCACCTCACAACTTACAGGACTTACAGGATCTGCTGCTAACGTCTTATAGATACCAGATACCGCAGGACCCCTCCTTGCCTTGACGTGTCTGATCAAACACAAGGGGTTTAATAGGTTTTGCAGCTGATTTCAGTTCATTTGCACCATCACTAGTCTCGGGGTCTACCAATCTCTTGGGTAAACGAATATGTCTATTGCCCTATTTTGTCCCCCGATTAAGCCACCCACTCTAGGACCTCCCCTATCGCTTGCAATGCTCCCAACCCCAAGAGGTCGAGGACAAGCCCATGCCTCCTCCCGTACATGTGTAGTAGCCAGCCACCGGCACCAAAGCAGCATCACTAGGCATCCAACACGCTTGGAGGAAAGCGCCAGATCCCCAGCTCTGATGCCAATGGGAGTGATAAGGGGCGGGAGAGAGAGCGCCATCTACCCACCCAGACCAATCGTGCTCTCTCAGGCTCCGGCTGCTGATGGCAAAGGGTCATTTTTAAAACGAATGTTCTGGTGCCCTGGCCAGCCCATAATATAACCAGAAAAGAGGCTCGTGATGTAATTCTTAGTCAACACTGAAGGATCTTGCACGCTTCAGTGTTGGCGAACATGCCGTCTCTGATGTAATGGCTCTTGCAATAAGAAGCCAGTGACTTGCTTCCTCTTCTTGTTTGAGAGAGTGTGTGTGTGTGTGTGAGAGAGTGAGAGAGAGAGAGAGAGCGCGAGAGAGTGAGATAGGGAGTGAGATACAACGGTTAGTATGAAACCATTAGGAAAGCATCAACCCTCTATTTGAACCTGTCCAAGAGGACAGCAGGACTCCATCATTAGCTTCCCCCTATGTGTCGGCCTTATCAGAAACACATGTGCCGCACGCTGACGGAGTCATGGAATGGAAAGTTTTCCTTTGTTATGAGGCCGTGTGTGTGTGTGTGTGTGTGTGTGTGTGTGTGTGTGTGTGTGTGTGTGTGTGTTGGTGGGTTTGTTTTTATTATTCTAGGTTTCTCTCTCTCGTGGGTCTCGGAGCTCCATCTGTGTTTAATTCCCGTTTCCTGTATTAGGCGCTGTTTTCTGACCGCTCGGACGCAGAGCAGCGCCCAGACCTACAGTTGCAGTGAAGTAAAGAGTTCCCAGCCAAACTAGCCGGATCCAGGATCAGATTTGGGCTTTTGACTTTGTAGCATCCAACCCCACCCCAGCAGGCCGTGAACGTCGGGCTCTAAGGTTGGTATAAATGTTGCATCTGATGTAAAAACTCAGTGGGAAACAGACTTGGACTTTGGTTCGGTCTCAATTTCAAATACGAGAAAAACGAACTCTAGGTTGACATCAGGCTCCAACGTTAGACAGACGTTGAATTTTGGTTGGAAATCTAGGTCACGTATACGTCAAAAAGCAGTACTAGCTTGACCTCAAGCTCCAACATTGAGCAGATGTGAAATCCAGGTTGGAAATCGAAGTCACATATATGTCAGAAAACAATAGGTTGACATCAGGCTCCAACGTTAGACAGACGTTGAATTTTGGTTGGAAATCTAGGTCACGTATATGTCAAAAAGCAGTACTAGCTTGACCTCAAGCTCCAACATTGAACAGATGTGAAATCCAGGTTGGAAATCGAAGTCACATATATGTCAGAAAACAATAGGTTGACATCAGGCTCCAACGTTAGACAGATGCTGCATTTTGGTTGAAATCAAATTCACATATACGTCAAAAAGCAGTACTAGCTTGACCTCAAGCTCCAACATTGAGCAGATGTTAAATCCAGGTTGGAAATCGAAGTCAACCCAATGTCATATATGACATATATGTCAGAAAACAATAGGTTGACATCAGCCTCCAACGTTAGACAGACGTTGAATTTTGGTTGGAAATCTAGGTCACATATACGAAAGAAAACAGTAATAGCTTGACATCAAGCTCCAACACTGAGCAGATGTTAAATTCAGGTTGGAAGTCACATATACGTCAAAAAACAATAATGGGTTGACCTTAGGCTTCAATGTTAGACAGACGTTGAATTTTGGTTGGAAATCTAGGTCACATACACATAAAAAAACCCAAACCAAAACAAAAAAAAATAGCTTGACGTCAAGCTCCAACATTGAGCAGATGTTAAATTCAAATTGGAAATGGAAGTCACATATACGTCAAAGAACAACAATGGGTTGACCTTAAGCTCCAATGTTAGACAGATGTTGAATTCTGGTTGGAAAAGCAAAGTCACATATTCGTTAAAACCAACATTGAATTGACATTGTTAAATTCAACGTTTCAAATGAATTCAAATAAACGTTTGACAGATGTTAAAATCACATATCCATCAAAAACCCACATTGGGTTGACGTCAAGCTCCAACGTTAGACAAATGTCGAATTCTGGTTACTTAGCACCATGTTATAAAACCGTTTGTCAACGTCTAACAACTTTTGAAACGTTTGACAGATGTTAAATTATTGGATTGGAGATCAAAGTCACATGTCCATCAAAAACCAACATTGGGTTGACAGCAAACTCCAACGTTAGACAGATGCCAATTACTAGATGTTTTTACTTAACCCCATGGATTAAAACCAACAACATATCAACGTTAGAATTTCACGTTATGTGAACGTTAAGTGTACGTTTTGCAGACGTTAGCATACCTCACAACTAATTGGTGGCCAGCTGGGATGTATTAGTGCTGGGCAGTAGGGCTGCAGAGGGTCTTCTTATCTGCTTGTCCTGCTCTGGGTCACGTGGGGTCCCGGACCTACTGGGCGTAAGGCAAAAATACCCCCTGGAATAGTGGGGTAGAATCACTATGGTATCTAGAACCTGCTGCATGGACTCGGCAGGTGTCCTGTGCCGCAGATCCTGTAAGTGTTGAGGTGCGACCTCCATGGATTGCACCAATGAGCCTTGGGCACCCGTGACCCTGTCACCGGTTCACTGGTCGTCTTTCCTCAGAGCGCTTTGGTAGGTGCTGACCACTGCACACTGTGAACGACCCCGCAAGGCCTGCCTGATGTTTTGGAGATGTTCTGACCCAGTTATCTAGAACATCACGGTTTGGATCTAAGTATGTTTTAAATTGTGGATCTAAGTAAAGAACAAGTACTGACCGATAGACCTGGACCAGCGATATAAGGAAGGGTTTCGGCCCTTTTATCGTTTCCTGAATTCAGGGCTGTGGCCTCTCACAGGGTCAGGAATACGTTCAGGCCTGGGGCCCAAACGGGGGATCCGTTCCAGCTTTTGCTTCATAAATATGGGCTGTGGTCCTAGATCAGCACATTTACCCAGAGACTGATAAATGTGGACCCCGTGTGTTTGCTGGAAGGGTATTCTTGGATATTTCGGGACTTTTTATAAGTCCTTGTTTTTAGGCCGTATCAGTCGGATCGGATCGGCCTACGGATAAGCTGGGTTTCGGGCCGTCAAAGCTTTACGTAACCTCGTAATCTTCCGGTTATTGTGATTTTCAATCGCCTGGTTCTAAAAACGAATGGTGTAGAGGCATTTAAACTCATACGTATTACCACCCCGTCACACGACCTTCAAATGTTCTTAAGATGATCGTTAATTTAATCCATGTGTCCAAGACTGGAGTAAAATAAAGCTTGATGGCTCTGGTATTTACACTATATAGACAAAAGTATTGGGACACCCAAGTTGATCCTGCTTTTGTTGGAGTAACTGTATCTACTGTCCAGGGAAGAAGGCTTTCTAGATGTTGGAGAAGCATTGCTGTGAGGATTTGACTGCATTCAGCGACGAGTGTGTTAGTGAGGTCAGGATTGTTGGATAATATTCGCCACTGGCCCGCCTGCCCTGTCATTCTTGCGGCTGGGTACAGTTTTGGTGGGCTGTCAGTCAAGCATATGGGAATATTAAGACCACGCCCACACCGTTCCACACTGAAACCAGGGGCGATGTTAAAATGTTCTGATCCGGTCTTCAGTTAGAAGTCAAGCTCAGTGTGTTTACACTTCCATATCCAGCATGGGCAGTAGACCCAGCTTTCGCAGTTGGTCAGTCAGAGTGGGGTGTTTTTGCTGCCCGCTGCACAGAGGGGCAGTGATTCTGGCCTTTTGTTTGGGGCTGAATGCTTTGAACTAGGAGGGGGGGGGGGGGGTCTGACAGAGAAAGCCCAGCCTGCATGTGGTGGCATTTCAGAGAGTACAGTCTGATCTGTGTGGAGCTCTATGGAGCGCCGCTCTGAGCCGGGTGCTATGCAGCGCTCTGATTGTGTGTGTGTGTGTGTGTGTGTGTGTGTGTGTGTGTGTGTGTGAGAGATGTAGGGTAGTTCACTGACCCTGCCAGGATCATGCCTTTCCCCGTCTCTCTCTTTATGGAGTCACATCTTTGTGATATTTAATGAAGGGCATAAACATGTCAAGGCTGAGTGTAATGGGCCTCCTCTGGCCAAGCGCTGCCAGGCTACCGCGGCCCAAGTTCATCAGGACTGTGACGGACCCTTTGTGCAACCCGGCACAATTTATAGAACCAAGTTTGGCGCCTGTGGGGTATTTTTTTTGTCCAGTGTTTCCCAGAACTCTGGTACTGGTCTTAGCTGCTCTGCTCTCGTAGCGGATCTAAAACCGTGATGGCTGCAGGATCTCCAGTATTTTGCATTTTTCACTTTTTGTCCTAAACTTTGAATCTGGCTGCTGTTCTTTACATTGTGTCCAAACATCATGATGATCGGACCAGTAGAAATGCTCCAAAATGACTACTTTTTATTTTTTAATATCACTGATTTCAGGAGAAATCACAGAATGAGCAGGTGTCCCAATACTTTTGTCCAAGAATAAGCCCCCCCAAAAATCTAGCAATATTAATCTAGCATATCCTGCATGCTCTTTTGTTTGTGTGACGTTACTCACTGTAAAACCCTGAAGGTGTGTGTGTGTGTGTGTGTGTGTGTGTGTGTGTGTGGGTGGGTGGTTGTAGGCAGTGATGTGTGTATTCCTCCCTCTTGGCAATAACAGATCCTCAGGAATGTGAAGACGGCAACCCCTGGCACCTTCAGGTGTACAGTATAGTACAGAGCTATGAGTGTGTGTGTGTGTGTGTGTGTGTGTGTGTCTATCACCCCCATACTGTAGCAGCTGCAGAAGTGTTGGGGCTAGCAGAGTTAGCAGAGTAGTGTAGTGACTCATTTGGCAGTCTTTGTTTGAATCCGGCACGACGGTGCTCCACAGCGCTCTGCGGGGTTGTTGTTTTTAGTATCTGTAAATCAGTGTGTGTGTGTGTGTGTGTGTGTGTGTGCGAGCGTGACCCTCTGACCGTAACGAAGGGCGTGTGTGTGGCATCCCTCCTGTGAGGAAATGTGCTGTATCAGTGTGATTGCGACAAAAAAAGAGCTATATTTATAACAGCTCGAGGGCCCGTGGGGTCCCCACCCTGCTCTTGGTTCCTGTTTGCGACGGTTTATCACTCAACGGCGAAGGAGCTCCACCACAACATCGGCCGAGGCCCTCAGCCTGAACCTCAGCCTGGACCCGAGCTCAGCTGCTTCCCCTAAAAGAGTGAAACCTCACTCGAGTGAAGGTTGAGCATTGAGCAGTGGAGCAGTGGAACGCGGATGGATGGTTGTTTGGTGGCGAATGCAATCAGAATCTCACAGCAATGCTCCTTCAAAATCCAGTACGAAGCCTTCTTCCCCTAGACAGTAGACAGTCCCTCCAATCAGCTGGTTTGTAATACCCATGATTTCAGAAGAACCAGTCAATGAGCAGGTGTCCCAATACTTTTGTCCATGTAGCGCCAGTGCCAGTTTCCACACATTCCAGAAGAACCTAGTGCCCGTCCTGCAAGCTCCGCCCACTCGTGTTGAGTCTGGAGGACGGTGTGTGTACGTCTGGCACGGCAGCAGCTTTGACATTCTCCACCGTCTGGCTGCACATGTGACCACGAGTGTGTGTGTATAGGTCACCAGCTCTTTTTAGGGATGTGTGTGTGTGTGTGTGTGTGTGTGTGTGTGAGAGAGAGCGAGAGATCAAGGCTGGTATTTGGAGATGCTCGGGTTCGTAGGCGAGGCCTCCTCAGGTTCACTACTGTAAGCTGAAATCAGAACGCGATAGCAGTGATAGCTCGCGGTGATGCCAGACTATGCCTGGCCTCCGCTACCTCCCCAACGACCGGTCACTCCCCCGCGCTATTAGTGGGTTAGTAGACACGTGCGGTTTTGGTGGTCTCTAGCATGACAGTTAATACAGTCGAAGGGGGAACAGCTCGACTGGCAGACCTGTAGCATGATAGTTAATACAGTCGAAGGGGGATCAGCTCGACTGGCTAACCAGTAGCATGACAGTTAATACAGTGGAAGGGGGATCAGCTCGACTGGCTAACCAGTAGCATGACAGTTAATACAGTCGAAGGGGGATCAGCTCGACTGGCTAACCAGTAGCATGATAGTTAATTCAATCACAAAGGGGGATCAGCTCGACTGGCAAACCAGTAGCATGATAGTTAATACAGTGGAAGGGGAATCAGCTCGACTGGCTAACCAGTAGCATGATAGTTAATACAATCACAAAGGGGGATCAGCTCGACTGGCAAACCAGTAGCATGATAGTTAATACAGTGGAAGGGGGATCAGCTCGACTGGCAAACCAGTAGCATGATAGTTAATACAGTGGAAGGGGGATCAGCTCGACTGGCAAACCAGTAGCATGATAGTTAATACAGTGGAAGGGGGATCAGCTCGACTGGCTAACTAGTAGCATGATAGTTAATACAGTGGAAGGGGGATCAGCTCGACTGGCTAACCAGTAGCATGATAGTTAATACAATCGCAAGGGGGGATCAGCTCGACTGGCTAACCAGTAGCATGATAGTTAATACAATCACAAAGGGGGATCAGCTCGACTGGCAAACCAGTAGCATGATAGTTAATACAATCACAAAGGGGGATCAGCTCGACTGGCTAACCAGTAGCATGATAGTTAATACAGTGGAAGGGGGATCAGCTCGACTGGCTAACCAGTAGCATGACAGTTAATACAGTCGAAGGGGGATCAGCTCGACTGGCTAACCAGTAGCATGATAGTTAATACAATCACAAAGGGGGATCAGCTCGACTGGCAAACCAGTAGCATGATAGTTAATACAATCACAAAGGGGGATCAGCTCGACTGGCAAACCAGTAGCATGATAGTTAATACAGTGGAAGGGGGATCAGCTCGACTGGCAAACCAGTAGCATGATAGTTAATACAATCACAAAGGGGGATCAGCTCGACTGGCTAAACAGTAGCATGATAGTTAATACAGTGGAAGGGGGATCAGCTCGACTGGCAAACCAGTAGCATGATAGTTAATACAATCACAAAGGGGGATCAGCTCGACTGGCTAAACAGTAGCATGATAGTTAATACAGTGGAAGGGGGATCAGCTCGACTGGCTAACCAGTAGCATGACAGTTAATACAGTCGAAGGGGGATCAGCTCGACTGGCTAACCAGTAGCATGATAGTTAATACAATCACAAAGGGGGATCAGCTCGACTGGCTAACCAGTAGCATGACAGTTAATACAATGGAAGGGGGATCAGCTCAATTGGCTAACCAGTAGCATGATAGTTAATACAGTCGAAGGGGGATCAGCTCGACTGGCAGACCTGTAGCATGATAGTTAATACAATCGCAAAGGGGGATCAGCTCGACTGGCTAACTAGTAGCATGATAGTTAATACAGTGGAAGGGGGATCAGCTCGACTGGCTAACCAGTAGCATGATAGTTAATACAGTTGAAGGGGGATCAGCTCGACTGGCTAACTAGTAGCATGATAGTTAATACAGTCGAAGGGGGATCAGCTCAATTGGCTAACCAGTAGCATGACAGTTAATACAGTCGAAGGGGGATCAGCTCGACTGGCTAACCAATAGCATGACAGTTAATACAGTCGAAGGGGGATCAGCTCAATTGCCTAACCAGTAGCATGACAGTTAATACAGTCGAAGGGGGATCAGCTCGACTGGCTAACCAGTAGCATGACAGTTAATACAGTCGAAGGGGGATCAGCTCAATTGGCTAACCAGTAGCATGACAGTTAATACAGTCGAAGGGGGATCAGCTTGACTGGCAAACCTGTAGCATGATAGTTAATACAATCGCAAAGGGGGATCAGCTCGACTGGCTAACCAGTAGCATGACAGTTAATACAGTCGAAGGGGGATCAGCTCGACTGGCTAACCAGTAGCATGACAGTTAATACAGTTGAAGGGGGATCAGCTCGACTGGCTAACTAGTAGCATGATAGTTAATACAGTCGAAGGGGGATCAGCTCAATTGGCTAACCAGAAGCATGATAGTTAATACAGTCGAAGGGGGATCAGCTCGACTGGCTAACCAATAGCATGACAGTTAATACAGTCGAAGGGGGATCAGCTCAATTGCCTAACCAGTAGCATGACAGTTAATACAGTCGAAGGGGGATCAGCTCGACTGGCTAACCAGTAGCATGACAGTTAATACAGTCGAAGGGGGATCAGCTCGACTGGCTAACCAGTAGCATTATAGTTAATACAGTCGAAGGGGAAACAGCTCAGTTGGCTAACTAATAGAATGCTAGTTCATACAATCGAAAGGGGGATCAGCTCGACTGGCTAACCAGTAGCATGATAGTTAATATAGTCAAAGGGGGATCAGCTCGACGGGCAAACCTGTAGCATAACAGTTAATACAGTTGAAGGGGGATCAGCTCAATTGGCTAACTAGTAGAATGCTAGTTCATACAATCGAAAGGGGGATCAGCTCGACTGGCTAACCAGTAGCATGATAGTTAATACAGTCGAAGGGGGATCAGCTCGACTGGCTAACCAGTAGCATGATAGTTAATACAGTCGAAGGGGGATCAGCTCAATTGGCTAACCAGTAGTATGCTAGTCAATACAGTCGAAGGGGGATCAGCTCAATTGGCTAACCAGTAGCATGATAGTTAATACAGTCGAAGGGGGATCAGCTCGACTGGCTAACCAGTAGCATGATAGTTAATACAGTCGAAGGGGGATCAGCTCGACTGGCTAACCAGTAGCATGATAGTTAATACAGTCGAAGGGGGATCAGCTTGACTGGCTAACCAGTAGCATGAAAGTTAATACAATCAAAAGGGGGATCAGCTCAATTGGCTAACCAGTAGCATGACCGTTAATACAGTCGAAGGGGGATCAGCTCAACTGGCTAACCAGTAGCATGACCGTTAATACAGTCGAAGGGAGATCAGCTCAACTGGCTAACTAGTAGCATGATAGTTAATACAGTGGAAGGGGGATCAGCTCGACTGGCTAACCAGTAGCATGACAGTTAATACAGTCGAAGGGGGATCAGCTCGACTGGCTAACCAGTAGCATGATAGTTAATACAATCACAAAGGGGGATCAGCTCGACTGGCTAACCAGTAGCATGATAGTTAATACAGTGGAAGGGGGATCAGCTCGACTGGCTAACCAGTAGCATGATAGTTAATACAATCAAAAGGGGGATCAGCTCAATTGGCTAACCAGTAGCATGACAGTTAATACAGTCGAAGGGGGATCAGCTCGACTGGCTAACCAGTAGCATGATAGTTAATACAGTCGAAGGGGGATCAGCTCGACTGGCTAACCAGTAGCATGATAGTTAATACAGTGGAAGGGGGATCAGCTCGACTGGCTAACCAGTAGCGTGATAGTTAATACAGTCGAAGGGGGATCAGCTCGACTGGCTAACCAGTAGCATGATAGTTAATACAGTCGAAGGGGGATCAGCTCGACTGGCTAACCAGTAGCGTGATAGTTAATACAGTCGAAGGGGGATCAGCTCGACTGGCTAACCAGTAGCATGATAGTTAATACAGTCGAAGGGGGATCAGCTCGACTGGCTAACCAGTAGCATGATAGTTAATACAGTCAAAGGGGGATCAGCTCGACTGGCTAACCAGTAGCATGACAGTTAATACAGTGGAAGGGGGATCAGCTCAACTGGCTAACTAGTAGCATGATAGTTAATACAGTCGAAGGGGGATCAGCTCGACTGGCAGACCTGTAGCATGACAGTTAATACAGTCGAAGGGGGATCAGCTCGACTGGCAGACCTGTAGCATGACCGTTAATACAGTCGAAGGGGGATCAGCTCGACTGGCAGACCTGTAGCATGACCGTTAATACAGTCGAAGGGGGATCAGCTCAATTGGCTAACGAGTAAAATGCTCCTACAATGCATCTAGCTATTTTAAGTTACACCCATTGCTGCTGACACAAATGTGCAAATGCACACACACAGCTTGCCCAGTGCCTGTCGAAAAGGACTGCCAATAGAATAGGACTCTCAATAGGCAGATCAACCTTTTGATGAACCTATAATACCAGGCGTGGGGGCTAGAGGGGTATAAAGGCCCCCAGCTTTGAGAGCTGTGGAGCTAACGGTGTTCTCTAGAGTGATGAGATAAGGAGTTGGGGATGTATTTGTCCTTGTTGTGAATGCCATCAAATCCTCATGGCAATGCTCCTCCAAAATCTAGTAGAAAGCCTTGTTCCTTAAACCGTAGAGATAGCTAAAGTAGGATAAACTCTAAACACTGAATGAGCAGGTGTCCCAATACTTTTTGAAATTCATCGCTTCAGTGATCGGTGTTAATCCAGAACAAGGGAACAAGGTCCGAATTGTTGTCTGGATTGTTTGTAGTCATTTCAGTAGCGGTTAATGCTAATGCTATTAATCTGCTAAGCGCTGTATTTGCTGTGCCTTACCTCTAATCTCCTTACTTACAGACTGACTTTAATGAGGAAGCGGCGAGGGGCGAGGTCCTGCGATTTGTGCTGACCACATTTGGCCGCAGTGTGGTTGAACGTGTTGATTGGTGTGTGTGTGTGTGTGTGTGTGTGTGTGTGTGTGTGTGTGTGTGTGTGTGTGTGTGAGAGAGAGAGTCAGCAGTCCGGGGCTGTTGGTAAACAGTAGAGTATTGCACAGCTGTGTTGTGACAGGTCTGTCTTCAGCGTTCAGGGCGGGTCTCAGGATGCGTCCATTCTCATTGCGCTGGTCAGCTGTGGGTTGCCAAACACACAGGACCCTCCCGAACCCTTTCTAGAGCACATTCCGTGTCCATAGGTTCTACTTAGGCACATTTTTGAGTTGTAATATCGTGTCCCTGCATGCTTTGCGGTGACCCATCACACGGTCAGTCTTAAAGTGTCTTAATAACGTTAAGATCAGGGCGTTCACAAGTATTCAATATTTAAAAAAAATCATTGGTCGTGATGAAACGCATCGTATCGGCAGATCATAATAAAGCCAGTCTCAATATTCGCCACAAGGTGGTGCTGTTAGTGCTCAAATCAGTACTAACGGCACTGAAAGGGAGGAAACCCACAGCAGGTTTTTACGAATTCATTGCTGATTAGGTGTGAAGAACAAAGGAAGCACCCGGCAGGCATGCCATGCTAATACTAATACTAATGCTAACACTGCGGTAGGGTGCTAACATTGTGGTAGCGTTGCTGGGTGAGGCCAGCGTTCAGTGCTGAAACTACGCTAACACCAAGGTAGCTATGCTATCGATGCAGTAGCGATGCAAACTTTATGGTAGTGACAGTGGCCGGCAGCAATGCCAGTTCCACGAAACAATCGGGTGGTGTTAATGCTATGGTTGATCGGTGTATACGGTCATCTACAGTCCTCCTGGTACAGCTGTTACGGGGTTGTAATGCTACCAAGATTACCTGAGACGCGGTTCAAGCCTCCACCGGCTGCCTTATTTACCATGTAGGCCTCAAACAAACTAGGCACAAGGTCTAACTTTCACTGCCTTCGCTTTTACTTTGGTGTTTGATTGATGCAACCTGCAATAAGAGACCGCAAACATCCTGGGGGAACCATGTGCTAGTCTCTTTTTCAGTTTTTCAAATCCCACCGCTGCTGTCAGAAGCATGCTGAAATATGATTTTCCTGCTCGCCCCGAGGGCTACGCTATGAAGCGGTGAACTCTGTACGTTTGCTGTCGCCCCTTAAACCTGCCACCATAAATCAAGCTCCGGTTTGGCGCGTCGTGCTGAAGCAGCCGTCGTGTTTCCATTCCAAACAACCCTCGTGTTGCCCTGAGCTTGTAGCATTCTCTCACCTGGAAGCACCTGGGCGGGCCGCTGCTCTTTCAAGTCTGAAATATTACCCTGAGTGTGGGAAAGCAATAGCTCCGTCTTCCCTTATCTTCCCTTATCTTTCCTTATTGCACGTTACAGCTTGTGACTGAGTGTGTTACTTTGGAGTCTTTTCCGGCATCTGTGTAAATCAGACGTCACTTTCGGTCTCTGTCGGGTGGAGTGCTGTGGCTAGGCGTAGAACCCTACTTTCTGTGTCTTGAAGGTGGTAGTAACGTCAGGCTCCTGCAGATGTCGTTGCATGAGGAACGATCGGGCTGTAAATGCCTGCATTCTGTATGACAAAGCTCAGACGTTGAGAAGAGTACAGGACAATGTTGGAAATGGGTCGCAAAACAGATGTTAATGATTGGCTAAACGGAGTCGTTGGGTGGCACTCGCACTACCATACTGTACCATAGTGGCCTTGTAGTGAAGTTGTTCTTGGTTGTGGACAGTCCTAGTCCACTCACATGCAGATAGCTCATTGCAGGTCAAAGGCTTATCTCGGCACAGTCCCGCCGGCATCACTGTTTCCACTGAGGATGTGCATGCTGAGGGAACTGATAGTGTGTATGAGTGTGTGTGTGTGAGGTGACCGATAGCCCTGGTCAGTCTCTGCTCCGTGGTTGTCCACTGTCGCCTCAGGAACAGGAAACAGGTTCCATATCCTCCTCCACTGAGATGGGACGCACAGGACATGGCCTTGTTTTTTTTATGTATCGAGGATGGACAGCGACGTTCTCGGGGATGGACAAGCTAAACCCCCTTTGAAACAAGAAAGTGTGTGTGTGTGTGTGTGTGTGTGTGTGTGTGTGTTGTGTCCTTTGTTTTCCCTCTGTTTGTTCTCATGTCTCTGTGCTGTCTCGAGGTCACTGTATGTGATGTTCAAAGACGAGGGACAGAACTGACTGCGGCTGTAATGCCGTACTCCATTGTTTGGGGACGGCGATAAGACGGTTGACCCAGTGATGTGCAGAGCTTCGTCTCCACGGAGATGGAAGTTGCCCGGATGAGTCTGGCAGGAGCCGAGCTGATAAAGCAGCAGATAGAAGGAAACAGTGTGTCCGTCCAACAGTGCAGCTATATTAAGACCTCTCACCATTTTTTTCCCTCCCTATTTGGTTCTACCAATGCTCCCGACACTAGGAGGGTAAGCCAGCCACCGCCTCCTTTCGAACTGCTGCCAGTGCGGCATCGCGGGGCAGCCGTCACACTTGGAGGAAGGCGTCAGGTCCCCAGCTCCACCTCGCCAGCTAACCTTGTGCCAACAGAACAGCTCTGACCTGTCGAGGCTACGACTCCACCAGACCTCTGAAGGTGTCCCGTGGTATCGGGCACCAAGACGTTAGCAGCAGATCCTTTCTAATTCCTAATTCGTCCATAAAGGCCTCCACCTTCACTGGTTGTCCTTTCTTGGAGCACTTTTCGGTAGGTACTGACCACTGCACATCAAAAACTCCCCACAAGACCAGCCTGCCTGCCACCCTCCACACCTCTGGCCAGCACCCACTCTCAATATAACAGGAGACCAGCGCACAGGTCAGCAGCACAGAGGTGTCAGCTTAATCTGTCTGCACCAAAGCTTGACGTTTCACTCTGCAGCTTAAAGTGAGACGGCACCTGCACGCGAAGTGTGCCGAGGGGTCAGGGGTGAGCCTGGAGGGTGATCCGTCAGAGCAGGCGACGGGAACAAAGTCTTCACTGTCTTCGTGCAGGTCAGTAACCCGCAGAGATCAGACGTCCCGCGCTTTTACGGCGGCTGGGATCTTTTGAAGAGCTTGGTTGTTGGCCTTGGCACGGAGCCAGGAAACCCATTCCGCTTCGAAAAAAGGAAAGAGACGGAGCCGGCTTTTTGATCAGGGGAGTCGTGCAGCTGTTTGATTGACATTTTCCTCTGTGTTCTGCACTGCAGAACAGAAAGGGCAGAGTTCTGGGTTCTGCGGGGCAGGCTAGGCGGGCCTGTGGTCCGCCCCCAGTCGCGGGGGTTCAGGTCAACCCTTTGATTCACATACAGATCAGGCGGGGTAGCCACCTAGCCGACTTTGCCGCCGACCCCGAGAACCCTTGGAATGCAGGCTGGTTCCAGGTCCTATCAGGTCCTAATTGGTCCTTCTGTAAGATAACATCAGGGGGGCTAGGATGTGTCCGGCGGGTTAGGCTGTGTCATGGCACCGGCTGGGAGTCAGGCTGGGAGGGTGCTGTAGAGCTCCCAGGTCAGGGCCCACGAGCAAGCCTAACCGATGCCGGTCAAAGCACACCCTGCCGCGCAGGAAATTGGACGTCTCCATGGACGTCTCCATACCATGCCGGGTGGCTAGCGCTAACTGCCAGTTCTGTTACGCCCACATTTGCCGGGCAAGGCCAGTCTACCCACCCTAACTAAGTCAGGGTCAACTGTCCTGCTGTCGACCACCACAAAACCTCAGAGTCTGCATCATGCAGGTGAAGACGCAGGGGTGGCAGGAATGAGGGACATGAGTCTTGTTTGTTGGCCGGCATGTGGGTGCTTGAGATTTGGGCGCGGTCCAGGCCATAGCACTGATTTGCATAGACGCAACATGAGAGCAATCATGCAGAAGAAATGAAACTGAACAGGAAGAGGACAGGGCCGCCCACCGTTCTCTCTCTGTGTCGGTCATGGTTCAGGAGGCATTGATATGTCTCATGTCAGTACAGTTTTGTCTCCCCTTGTTGGTTCTGACCTTAATGCCCTCCCCCCCTCCCTTTTGTTTAAAGCTCCAATCAGGAATCGCTGACCGAGGCTCAGGCAGAGTGCACGGCAAACATATACAGACGTATGTTGGAGCGGGCGAGCTAACGGGCCTTCCTCCGACAGACCTCCACAGGTCCTGTGTTGCTGTGGAGGTCTTTGCCAAAAAAGGGGGTGGCCAAAATGCACATAGCTGACCTGTGTACAGTGCCAGCCCCTGTATGGTCAGTGGAGCTGATGGAATGGGTCGAGTATTATCTACATACTGCATGGTGTCAGAAATGCACCCAAACCATGGCCTGAAGGCTTCTGCCCTGCTTTGCTGCAACAGGCCATAAAAATCAGTGCCGCTAGACTGCCTGTGAGTGTGTAGGGTGGGGCAGAGTGAGAAGGGTGGGGGTGAATGGGGACTACAAAGGTCACTGCGTGTTTACAACCTTAACATTGACCTTTTCCCGACAACAGTTCCTGGCTGGCCTCGTTTTACGAGCACGGCTACTTAGCACGGGGGAGTCAACCGGGTGTCGGCATTCTTGTAAATGTTACCACCTTGATTTTCTTTCTCAGTGAATTCCCAGATTCCTGATTTACCCAAACCCTTTAACACAGTAGATCAACAATATTGGCAGTGGAACGGCACCATCAACGGCCTCACTCCCGACCTTGCGGGACTTCCTCTGAGCTCTTAAACCCGGGCCTGAATTCTAAGGAAAGCCAGCATGTGGTAAACGTAGAGATCGTCAGGGGACGGTGAGTCAATGCAGCCGGTCACTGCTGAAGGAAAACAGGTTAAAGAGCCTTTTCCATTACAGCTCGGCCAGTTTCTGTTTGAGAGAGGCTTGAGAGAATGACTTTCCAGACGTCAACTCTAAAAATAAAGGGGCTTCAGATAGATCTTTGAGGGATGCCATAGAAGAACCACCGTAGAGGTTGAGCGATGGAGCTGGGGTCCTGGCTCTTTCCTCACACCTATTCCTCTATGCTCAAAGGTACCTCTTGGTGCCTTAGCAACAGCCCTGTCCATCCCTGAGCGACAGTGGACGACCCCCTGAACCTCTGTTTGACCAAAGGCCAGAGGAAGCTTCGGCCTTTTGGGCGTGTTGACCAACACAACGCCTTGTGTTTGCCTGCCTTTTAGGATCGGTGCTCCTCACTGCCTGACTGGAGCTGTACGACGCTGGCGGTCAAGCCGGGCGCCGCCGTTTAAGCAGAGTCAACAAAAACACGATTAGAGGCTTTTAGCGAACACACCTCAGCCGTCAGCAGTCAGGGAAAGTCTCAGGGAAGACTGTGGCTTCTTGCGTACAGTCCCTCACCTTTAAAAAAAAAATGAAAGGGTAAGTCCCCGAGATCTGGTTTGGACTATGCAGCCCTCAAGCTGCCCACCGACCAGGCATCTTTTTCCAGTCCAGTCTTATGAGAAACATTAGCAGTAGCCTGGACCAATATGGCGGCGACGTTGACGCACGATCGAGCGACTGACGCAAGTAGATGTGACGTTGCTTCCTGCTGGTTTCGGGAGGTCCAGGATGGTTTAGGACTACGCCCGAAGGCATACCGTGTCTGTGGGCACGGCCAGAATATGTTAATATTCTTGCCCTTTTAGCAGCTATCGCAGCGCTTCCTCCTCAAGTTGATGGATGGACTTCTCCAGAGGGAGCGAGGGGGAAGCATATTGAAGTGGTTAAGCGAACACATACCTGGCCATTAATCCCACCCGTTTGTTCTGCCTGAGCGGACTTCCCCTCCACGCTTTGACGGATCACTTCTGGATTCAATTTCGCTCCGGTGTCTCGGAAGCGTTCATGAGCGGATTGCTCAAAAGCTCAACGAGCTTTACGATCGGACACCAACTCGCAGTTGGGTTTCGTACACAACGAGATCTTTCACCTGGAGACGCCAGGGTTTAGGGGTATGCAGGGGTACTTGGTTGACTTTTCGAGGGGACGGTATTCGAATACCGAAATCACTCGGTATCGCTAGGTCGACTACTCAAGCTGGTGTTAGCTAGACCTAGAAAAAGTGAGAATTAGGGATGATCCGATTTGGTAGGAATTGGGATCAGGGCCGATCTGGGCATATTTGAATGGACCGTGTATCAACTTTTAACCCTGATCCAGTTCCAAGTCTTTGTTTTAACCACTGTGTTCAGAGCGCCACCTGGTGTCCGCATCCATTACTTCCTGATGTTACCGTCCAACATCCAACACGAGAACCTACCAGTACCCCTTGGGAATTGTGTTTCTCCCACGCTACCTATCACGTTACTACCAGTGCTGGGACGGTGGGCTTCCTTTGAGTCACATGACCAGTATTAGGGGCGTCGCTGGGGCTCAACACACTTGGAGGAGAACACGAACTGTCAGTACTGTTGTGCTGAGTGAGGGAAGGGGGAGAGGGAGGGCCTCCTATTACTCAGCATGGTGCTTAGCATTAGCAGTTATCAGCCATTTGAGAAGAAGCCTTGGGGATGACCTCATGTGACTTGGAGGAAGCACATGCCAGCCTTCACCCATCCAGCACTGGTACCAGTATGTTATGGGGGGGAGGCGGAGCTGGCTGGTGTGAACTGGAAACTTGGGACTTCATTGGGGAGAAAAGCTTAGCATGGTAGCAACAACACAAGGCCTCAGTGTTTCAGTGGACAGCTGAGCCAAGTCTTCCATGGAGCTGCTGCTTGACATGACTGTCGGCCAGAACTGTGTGTGTGTGTGTGTGTATGTGACCGAAGCGCTAACGATCCGTCATTGCGTAATCTTCCCATAGCAGATGGAGGACATGTCCTTGTGTTTTGCACAAATCTGCACCCGGGCCCCCGGACCCCCAAACCCTGAATTGCTCTGTGAAGATAGAAGCGCTCATTGTGCTGGGTCACAGCTAGCATGGCTTACATAAATAGCGCAGTGGAGACCAGCACACATTTCTGACCAGTGGCAGTAGCCACCACAACACTGGCTGGTGACGTTACATAAGTGGCGGCCGGTTATCTAATCGACCCTGACCCTCCACTGGACCTGAGGGACCCGTTCAACTTTTTTTTAGATCTGTTTGTTTCGTTTGTTTGTTTTTTGTTTACCGGGCTACCTACATTTGATTTGCTGAGCACTGACATGGCCCTAGAGCTGTGAGCTGTGTGTGGACACACACACACACACACACACACACATACACACACACACAGACAGACTGCTGTCCACAGCATTCTCTGAAAGGCCTGGCTGAATTTTGCTGAGCAAAGCGCTTCCTGAATGCAGCGTCCTGATCGCTGTCCGAGCTCCAGCGTCTGTTTCAGCTCGGCCGATCAGCTGAGCCGATGGTTTCAGGATGCAGCTACCACCGTGCCTTAATGTTTGGAGCGTGTTTAAATGTCTGTAGCATTTACGTGTCTAGACGCCCGTGTCTGGCCGCTGCCTCTCTTGTTAAAGTGCAGTTTCAGGGCCGTATCGCAGTCCTGGCTTGGCGGTTTTGTTTATGGCAGGAATCCAATGGAATCACTCCTGTTGTAGGATCCGATTTCACCCTCTGTTTATACAGGGTTGAGGTTGTTGGATGGTATTCAGCATCCACTGTACATGAAATTCAGTGAGGCAGTGGGGGAGAGAGTCAGTCAGGTAGTGAGGGAGTGAGGAAGTGAGTGATATGGCAGTCAGTGAGGGAGAGAGTAAGGCAGTCATTGAGAGGGAACGTTAGTGAGCGAGTAAGGTAGGCAGTCAATAAGTGAGGGAGTGAGTCAGTTACTCATTGAGGCAGTCAGTGAGGAAGTTAGGTAGTGAGGGAGAGAGTAAGGCAGTCATTGAGAGGGAACATTAGTGAGCGAGTAAGGTAGGCAGTCAGTAAGTGAGGGAGTGAGTCAGTTACTCATTGAGGCAGTCAGTAAGGAAGTTAGGTAGTGAGGAAGAGAGTGAGGCAGTCCTTGAAAGGGAACGTTAGTGAGCGAGTAAGGTAGGCAGTCAATAAGTGAGGGAGTGAGTCAGTTACTCATTGAGGCAGTCAGTAAGGAAGTTAGGTAGTGAGGAAGAGAGTGAGGCAGTCCTTGAAAGGGAACGTTAGTGAGCGAGTAAGGTAGGCAGTCAATAAGTGAGGGAGTGAGTCAGTTACTCATTGAGGCAGTCAGTAAGGAAAAGTGAGGGAGAGAGTAAGGCAGTCCTTGAGAGGGAACGTTGGTGAGTGAGTAAGATAGGCAGTCAATAAGTGAGGGAGTGAGTCAGTTACTCATTGAGGCAGTCAGTAAGGAAGTTAGGTAGTGAGGGAGAGAGTAAGGCAGTCATTGAGAGGGAACGTTAGTGAGTGAGTAAGGTAGGCAGTCAATAAGTGAGGGAGTGAGTCAGTTACTTATTGAGGCAGTCAGTAAGGAAAAGTTAGGTAGTGAGGGAGAGAGTAAGGCAGTCCTTGAGAGGGAATGTTAGTGAGTAAGATAGGCAGTCAATAAGTGAGGCAGTGAGGGAGTCACTTGTGAGGGAGAGAGTAAGGCAGTCATTGAGAGGGAACGTTAGTAAGTAAGGTAGGCAGTCAAAAAGTGAGTGAGTCAGTTACTCATTGAGGCAGTCAGTGAGGAAGTTAGGTAGTGAGGGAGAGAGTAAGGCAGTCTTTGAGTGGAAACGTTAGTGAGTGAGTAAGATAGGCAGTCAAAGAGTGAGGGAGTGAGTCAGTTACTCATTGAGGCAGTCAGTAAGGAAGTTACTGACTACAGTTAAGGTAGTGAGGGAGAAAGTAAGGCAGTCGGTGAGCAGGAATGTTAGTGAGTAAGGTAGTCACTCAGTGAGTCTGTTATTATAGGAGTGAGGCAGTCATTCAGTGAGAGTCGCAAAGGGAGGAAATTGAGGCAGTCAGTGAGAAAGATGTGAGTGTTTGAGTGAGTCAGTCACCCATTCAGCCAATCAGTGAATGAGGTAGTGCAGTGAGTGAGTAAGGCAGTTTGTGAGTGTGGCAGTCATTGAATGAGGAAGTGAGGCGATGAGTGAGGCAGTCCGTGATCGAGGCAGTCAATGAGTGGGTATATAAGGCAGGCAGTAATTGAAGAACTGGGTGAGTCTGTAAGTGACTTAGTGTCAGTTAGGGAGGCAGCCAGTGATGGTGAGGCACGCTACACTTCCATCGTACCTCATGGAATTAGCTTTAAACAGCCAATCAGAAGTCTAGATTCTGGAACAAAGCTTGCTGATTGGCTGTCGGAGTGTCGGAGTGCTGAAGGTACAGTACTGAATGATGCAGAACTTCATCCGGCGCTCGAAGCCCAGCTGAAAACTGGGAGAGTGGAAAGCAGTGGAGGTCAGACCCACTGGTTCCAGAGCGGCCCACTCTTCGCTTTGAAGAATGGCTTTCCTGAGTCGTCGTCATGGAGAGAAGAGAGTAACGCCCTCCTCTTACTGTACAGACATGCTGCACCCATTATGGTCTGTGGGGGTGGGCTTCACTCTTCGGGTGTTTACACAGATGTGTTTGAGCACAGATGACACAGATGGTTATCGTAATGTGTGTGTGTGTGTGTGTGAGTGTGTGTGAGTAGTTCCCAGAGAGCTCCTGGCATGAGCAGGGGGTGGACTGAGAATGAGGAGACTAATCCGAAAAGGAGTTCTCAGACTGGGCCAACAGCAGAGCTGGGGGCATGTTTTGGTTGATGTCTTCATTCTGCAGAGCTATTCTGATTGGTTTGGACGAGATGAGGCTTGTCATTGGCCATGCAGAATTGGGCCTAATATGGGTTATACTCGGCAACTGGACAATTGGCAATAGCCATTCGGGCCGATTTCCATATTATACTAAGCAATCGGACAGTTGGCAATAGCGAGTCAGGCATATTTTCATATACTCTGCAACCAAACAGTTGGCAATAGCCATTCGGGACGATTTCCATATTATACTCGGAAACCGGACAGTTGGCGATAGCGAGTTGGTCCGATTTCCATATTATGCTCGGCAACCGGACAGTTGGCAATAGCGAGTCGGGACGATTTTCATATTATACTCGGAAACCGGACAGTTATCGATAGCGAGTCGGGACGATTTCCATATTATGCTCAGCAACCGGACGGTTGGCAATAGCGAGTCGGGACGATTTTCATATTATACTCGGAAACCGGACAGTTATCAATAGCCATTCGGGACGATTTCCATATTATACTCAGAAACCGGACAGTTATCGATAGCGAGTCGGGCCGATTTCCATATTATGCTCTGCAACCGGACGGTTGGCAATGGCGAGTCGGGACGATTTTCATATTATACTCAGAAACCGGACAGTTATCGATAGCGAGTCGGGACGATTTCCATATTATGCTCAGCAACCGGACGGTTGGCAATAGCGAGTCGGGACGATTTTCATATTATACTCGGAAACCGGACAGTTATCGATAGCGAGTCGGGACGATTTCCATATTATGCTCAGCAACCGGACGGTTGGCAATAGCGAGTCGGGACGATTTTCATATTATACTCGGAAACCGGACAGTTATCAATAGCCATTCGGGACGATTTCCATATTATACTCAGAAACCGGACAGTTATCGATAGCGAGTCGGGCCGATTTCCATATTATGCTCTGCAACCGGACGGTTGGCAATGGCGAGTCGGGACGATTTTCATATTATACTCAGAAACCGGACAGTTATCGATAGCGAGTCGGGACGATTTCCATATTATGCTCAGCAACCGGACGGTTGGCAATAGCGAGTCGGGACGATTTTCATATTATACTCGGAAACCGGACAGTTATCGATAGCGAGTCGGGACGATTTCCATATTATGCTCAGCAACCGGACGGTTGGCAATAGCGAGTCGGGACGATTTTCATATTATACTCGGAAACCGGACAGTTATCAATAGCCATTCGGGACGATTTCCATATTATACTCAGAAACCGGACAGTTATCGATAGCGAGTCGGGCCGATTTCCATATTATGCTCTGCAACCGGACGGTTGGCAATGGCGAGTCGGGACGATTTTCATATTATACTCAGAAACCGGACAGTTATCGATAGCGAGTCGGGACGATTTCCATATTATGCTCAGCAACCGGACGGTTGGCAATAGCGAGTCGGGACGATTTTCATATTATACTCGGAAACCGGACGGTTGGCAATAGCGAGTCGGGACGATTTTCATATTATACTCGGAAACCGGACAGTTATCAATAGCCATTCGGGACGATTTCCATATTATACTCAGAAACCGGACAGTTGGCGATAGCGAGTCGGGACGATTTTCATATTATACTTGGAAACCGGACAGTTATCAATAGCCATTCGGGACGATTTCCATATTATACTCAGAAACCGGACAGTTATCGATAGCGAGTCGGGCCGATTTCCATATTATGCTCTGCAACCGGACGGTTGGCAATGGCGAGTTGGGCCGATTTTCATATACTCTGTTGTTTTGGTTTCACATTGCATTTTAGCGACTGAGCACTTTGCATGCTACACCTATGTTCCCTCGTCATGACCTATGTGACCCAAGTCTACCTATACGTAAGATTGATTAGCTTGTGGGGGAGCGTGCATCTGATGTTGGCATCTTGTCAGTTCGGCAGGTTGCCATTCCCAGAAAAAAATAACCGATTCATTTGGTTCCACTTATCTGACTAATTACTACCAGCAGCACCAGCTTCAAGCTCAGAACATGAGAAGAGTTTCAGTACTTCAGATGAACCCGTGCAAAGTGCAACAAGGGTTGATGGACACAGTGCAGCGTAAAGTGGAAAGCTTTATTAGCTGGGAAAGCCTCCAAAGTGGCAAAATGCAGTAGGTTGTCATAACAACGGCAGCTGGTATATACAAGTATTTTGCATGCTAACCTTCCGAAATCTTGAAAGTGTACGAACTGCAGTCGGTGCAGACCGTAGTAGTAATGTTTGCTATTGGGCCTCGGGTGCTGAGCTTTTTTGAGGTCCTGAAGTGGTCCCTTCAAACTCATGTTTAAGCTTTCCTGTCCTTTAATATTCCTACCTGGTGTTTTGAACTCCTCTCCAGCTTTCATCTCTGGCATTCCGAAGCTCTGGAAAGATAACACGGCAGCTCAGATTGTGAGCGCGAGCTTACCTGTTCATTTCGACAGCGGCACGATATGCCCCAGACGATCTGATGAAAAAGCTCTCTGATCTCTCTTTTTTTTCTCCACCTGAAGTCTGTCGTTTCCTGGCAAAGAGGATTCAAAACAGTGCCGTTGTCTCTGAAGCTACAGGTTGTCTCAGAGAGACCCTTCCGGTTTCTGTCCTGCAGTTCACAAATTTCCGATAGCCAGTTACCCAACCCACTCGTTAGTACTCTCCCCTTGTCCTCCCACCACTTTTGGAACTGTCTGGGACGACCAACCTTGCTGGGAGGAAATCACTGGGTACCTAGCTCTGATGCATCGGCTGGGCAGCATCGCTCTGAGATAGCATGAAGAATCGGCCCAAAGTTGGCTGATGTATGGCAGCATCGGCTGAGGCTTGTTATTTGCCATGCAGAATTGGGCCTAATATGGGGTATTCTTGGCAACCGGACAGTTGGCAAACGCGAGTCGGGCCGGTTTCCATATTAAACTCTGCAACCGGGGTGTTGGCACGAGCAGCTCGGACCAATTCCCAGGTGGGAATTTACATTTGGCTCCAAAAAGTATTATTAGACCTAGATTCAAAGCCGAGTCAGGTTGCTGGAACTCGGGCTCGCTGTGGTGTATTTGGCCAAGAAATGGCCCGAGTGAGTTCTGCTATCTGGGTCTACGGTCCTGGAGAGAGCAACGCCAACTGTGCTCTATCTGACTCCGGCTGCTGATGCCAGGAAACATAACCTAGGATTCGCACCAGCCATCCTCAGGTCAAGTTGCAGCGCCGGTTCCAACAAGACACCCAGTTCCTGCTGAGGACGAGCATCCCCACAACATGATGCTACCACCGCCATGCTTCACAGCTGGGATGGTGTTTGTTGAAGAACGGGCAGTGTTACGTTTCTCTTGATTTCATTGACTGGTGCACCTAAAAGTTTTACGGGATGTCTGGGAGGACTTGTCTAGATAGTTCCTAAGTGGAATTATGAGCTTTCGTTTCCACACAGTCGACCTGGGATCTCTAAACACTTGTATAGGAAACAAAGATGATATTGTTGTGTCTTTGTACCGCAGTTATGCCCGTCTTATCTTTTTATCTCCGTCGTAGTCATATGCTTTATCTCGGAATGGCTCACCATAATAAATGTGTCTTTGTTTGTTTGTTTCAGGTGAGACAGCGTTGCCGCGATAGCAGACTGTGGAACAGCCGCCCACTCTCAGCAGGTAGGGCTATATAAAGCTCAGCTTTATTGCCTCTCATCAGTACAGAGTGAACTGGATTATAAACAAGGCACCTGAGCCCAGATCTGCCCTCATGCTCAAAACAATTTAGGTATGCATGTACATACAGATAGATGTGTAAAGTGGGTCATTCTGCTGTAATTTTGGAGGGTGATGAAGGAGCTTACGTCTGTCGACGGCTAAGCTTACGTCAGTACGGATATCTATAATAATCTTAAAAGGCCCGTATTCAGTGATTGCAGTAGTAGTCAAAATCTGTTCTCAGTACACCTTCACTATAGCAGCTCTAGAACATCCCATGATATAAGCTACCTCGCGTCCTGTGTACTCTGCAACAACTGACTGGTGTGCTCGCTCATTTCTACATGCAGCAAACACAGTCACTTGGCATCTCGCTGACGTTGCGACCCGAGTTCATTCCAAACCAGGGGTTACAATGGTCATAGTATGCAGATATGACCATTACAGTGGGCTAACTTTGTGGGATGTTCTAGAGCTGCTGTGGTGGAGGTGTACAGAGAATATCGCACATCAGATTTCAGAGTTATCACACATTAAGAGCCTCCCAACGGGTTAACCGTGGTGCCCCACGGGCCACTGATGCCAGAGGGGAACGGCAATTCCACTGTGGAGCAGCTAACCTCTATAATTACCCCCTTCCGTCACCTACTACCGGCCATGCCTCGGCGTCTCGCTAGTGCCATCCGAGGGTGGTTATTCCCACTATTAGATAAATAAATATGTATAAATGGGAAAGTTAGAAATCCAGCTGAAGCCCTTCCCGTCCTCTTGGAGTCTCTCTCTCTCTCTCTCTCTCTCTTTGGCTGCTCAAGCTGTGTTTGGAGCTTTTCTGAGTGACGTGGATTAGGTAACGTCGAGCTGGCGAGACGATTTACGCTGCTGGAAAAGCACTAATGACGCCTCTAATGACCACAGACATGTTTCGCTCCAAAACCACCGGCTCTCTGCACTTCACTCCTCCCTTGCTCTGCCTGATTTATTGATGCCTGCGAACGGCTTCATTTCGGACAGATTCTGAAGTTCATGTGTTACATGTCTGTCATGTGTGTCAGTGCGGGTTAGCGTCCAGGCCTGCTGACCACCGGCCGCCTGCCATACGTGGTCGTCATCTGCTCTGCCTCATTTCTCCCAGCCCTTCTGCGCCAGGCAGGTTTAGGAGGCCTGCGGAAGCTCAATCTGAGCTGGGCCCAGAACAGAACCCTGAGGCACTTTTTTGTAGCACTGGCATTTTCGTCCTGCAGCGTCTGGAGTCTGTTCAGTTTTACTGCGGAATTAACTGGAACAAAATCAGATTGGCTGGGATACACGACATGCGATGGAGGAAGGCGTTAAAATCCAGCCTGGTTCCCGACCTTAGACGAGTCCTTGAGGAGTCTCTTGTTCTAACACACTACCTTCAGCTCAGGACAGGGGGGTTGTCCAGGTCCAGGACAACCATTCCATATGGATTCACTTAATACGTAATCGTATTGTCCACCTGTTGCTGCATACATACTTATAGTGAATGGGACCACCACAGGACCACCAGACCACCAGATCTTATTCAGGCAGTGGACCACCCTCAACACAGCTGGTAGACTGGGGTCTTTGCTTATTCTGTGCGCGTATTAACTCGTGACCCTGCAGATGTCCATCAGTGGTCAGTTTCTGACCACATGATCGTGGTCTCTGGGTACCCAACCCACTGGTTAGTTCTCCACCCATGCCTTCTCTGACACCCTGGAGCGATGTGGGGAGGGGGAGAGCCATCTACCCACTGGCCTGTTGTGCTCTCTCCGGCTCTGGCTGCTGATGGCACCCGGAACGGCTCGGACTCCTCAGCAGACCTGCTCCGATTCCCTTGTTCACGGAGGGCTCTGGATCGGTAAGGTTTATTTGGCTAAGCTTATTTAATGGAGCTAAAATCAGCTGGGATGTGAATAAAGGGGATTTGAGCTGCGTTTGTTGTTGTAATCCAGTAAATCGGCCGCGGTCCGCAGCGAGCAGCCTGCTCCGGCAAGGCCTTCTGGAGGGAACCCGGTGGTGTAAGAGCAGGGAAAGATCAATCCTCGCCGAGCGAGGGGTCCCCCGGAGCCAGGGTGGAGAAACTGCCTCTAAATCATCACTCTGTGGTGGGGGTCAGCAGCTCCGCTGTGGAAATCGGAGAGAGAGAGAGAGAGAGAGAGCGCGAGAGAGAGAGAGAGCGAGCGAGAGAGGCTGTCTTTCACCTTTTGGACTTTCTCTACGTGCAGAATTCTGCAGCGATGAGGCAAGTTAGCAATCCCCTCATAGCGGAGTGAGCTTTCCTCCCTAAAGAGACCCCCACGCTCCCTCTCTCGCGCTCTGGCTCTCTTTTTCTCTCCCTTTCGCTTTTGCTCTTGCGCTCTCACGCTTTCTCTCTCCTTACCTCTCACTGCTGCTCTCTCTCTTTTCCTTTTCTTGCTTTCTCTCTCACTCTTTCTCAGCCTTGCTTTCTGGCTCTGTCTTGCTTTCTCTTATTCTGCCTCTCGCGTGGTCTCTCGCGCCTTTTCCGGTTTGTATCTTTCTCACTCTCTCACCCCTTTTCTCTAACTCTGTTTCTTTGCTCTCTCTTTCTTTTGATTTTTCGCTTTCTCGCGATACTCTCTCTATCTCACTCTTGATCTTGTGCTTTTTCTTTCTCGCATCTTTCGCAACCTCTCTGTTTTCCCTCTTTTTGTTGGCTCTCACCCCTTTCCTCTCGCTATCTCACTCATTTTTTCTCACTCATTTCTATTTCTCTCGCGCTCTGTCGCGCTCTCATCTTTTTTTTCTCTCACTTTTCCTTTCTTACGCTCCTTTACTCTCTTGTTTTCATCTTGCTCAGCATCTCTTGCTCTCTTTCTCATTTCTCAGGTTTTTTCCCCTTGCTCTCGCTTACTTTTTCATTCTTCCTAGCTCTCGCGCTCCCCTTCTCTCTTCTTTCCTCACCTTCGCTTTCCTCACTTTCTTCTTTCCCTTTTTCTTTTTTTCTAATCCTCTCTCTCTCTCTTTTCTCTCTCTCTCTGATTAATTTGTTCCATTGCTGTTATGAGTGTGATGTGAGTAATGCTGGTGATGGGACAAAAAGAGCGAGAGAGCGAGAGAGACAGCGCGAAAGCGAGAAAGAAGCGAAGGGAGTGAAGGAGGGAGACGTTTAGCACTGCAGAGGCATTCTGTGACCACAGCACTGGTCAGACAGGAGTAAAAGTCTCGAGGGGAAAACACCCACACACTCTCGCTAAAGCTTTTAACAGCACCGACCAGAGTGAAGTTACAGTCTCACAAGGTCACCCCCCCCCCCACTCTCTCTCTTTTTCTGGCATGTCTATAAAGAGTCCCCCACTGCTCCTCCTCTGGCTGCCCCCCCCCCCCCCCCTTCTCTCTACTCCACCCTCCGCTCTGTTCTCTCTCTCCTCCTGAGCCCTTTCTAAAACCTCAGGCCTCCTCTGTGTTTTCACGCATGGCATGATGTCACTCATGTGGGGGGAAAATGGCTAATTCCGCTTTAATGATGTCAGAATTCAGGCCGGGACACCAACAACACCTCCCATCCCAAAGCTGCGAGTCCAGGACTTTTCCGGGAGAGGAGTGTATCCCTCCCTTTCTCTTCTGCATCGTCACTTTGTAAATATGTGATCCCGGCCCACAAGGTTCAGACACTGGTGAAAATACGGGTAGTCCTGCAGTCCGTCCAGGACATGAAAACGCTGGAAGACTGGCCTGTGGATCTTATCTCATGAAAACACAGACCCGTGCAGGCTGGATCACTGCCCACATACCTCTTACTCTCTCTGTAGGGCTGTAAGCTCGTAAGGCTTTAAGGCTGAGGCTTGAGGTCTGTAGGACTGTAAGGCTGTAGAGCTTTAAGGCTGAAGGGAATGATCTGTAACTCTAAGACCCAATGCCAGTAGGGCTCTAAGGCCGTCGGGCCTAATGTCTGTAGGGATCTAAGGCCGTCTGGCCTAATGTCTGTAGGGCTCTTAAGGCCGTTGGGCCTGATGTCTGTAGGGCTCTTAAGGCCGTCTGGCCTGATGTCTGTAGGGATCTAAGGCCCTCGGGCCTAATGTCTGTAGGGCTCTTAGGCTGTCGGGCCTAATGTCTGTAGGGCTCTAAGGCCGTCGGACCTAATGTCTGTAGGGCTCTAAGGCCGTCTGGCCTAATGTCTGTGGGGCTCTTAAGGCCGTCAGGCCTAATGTCTGTAGGGCTCTTACGGTCGTCTGGCCCAATGTCGGTAGGGCTCTTAAGGCCGTCTGGTTCAATGTCGGTAGGGCTCTTAAGGCCGTCTGGCCTAATGTCTGTAGGGCTCTTAAGGCCGTCTGGCCTAATGTCTGTAGGGCTCTTAAGGCCGTCGGGCCTAATGTCTGTAGGGCTCTTAAGGCCGTCAGGCCCAATGTCGGTAGGGCTCTTAAGGCCGTCTGGTTCAATGTCGGTAGGGCTCTTAAGGCCGTCTGGTTCAATGTCGGTAGGGCTCTTAAGGCCGTCTGGCCTAATGTCTGTAGGGCTCTTAAGGCCGTCGGGCCTAATGTCTGTAGGGCTCTTAAGGCCGTCGGGCCTAATGTCTGTAGGGCTCTAAGGCCGTCGGGCCTAATGTCTGTAGGGCTCTTAAGGCCGTCGGGCCTAATGTCTGTAGGGCTCTTAAGGCCGTCGGGCCTAATGTCTGTAGGGCTCTTAAGGCCGTCGGGCCTAATGTCTGTAGGGCTCTAAGGCCGTCGGGCCTAATGTCTGTAGGGCTCTAAGGCCGTCGGGCCTAATGTCTGTAGGGCTCTTAAGGCCGTCGGGCCTAATGTCTGTAGGGCTCTTAAGGCCGTCTGGCCTAATGTCTGTAGGGCTCTAAGGCCGTCTGGTTCAATGCTGGTAGGGCTCTAAGGCCGTCTGGCCTAATGTCGGTAGGGCTCTAAGGCTTTCGGGCTTTATAGTTGTAAGGCTTTTTGGACTTCATGGCTGTAAGGCTTTAAGGCTATAGGGTTGCATGGTGGTGAGGCTGTAAGGCAGTCTGTGGGGTACCAAGGGCCAGAGTCCAACACAGTTTGGTGAGCCCCCCCGCTCTAACGCACCAACTAAACTAAACCGGACAATTAACAGGTGAGTTGAATCAGGTGTGCTTGAGCAGGCAGTGCTCAGAAGCGTAGAGCTGTGCAGGATTGTGGTGAATATCAGGCAAGGACAGAAGATGGTGGAGGCATCTGTGATCGTGAGGTCAGAGCTGTGTGGAACAGATTACTCTCTCTCTCTCTCTCTCTCTCCCTGCTAATGTAATAAAGGCTTTGCTCTATGAACACACTATCTATATACTGACCTCACTCTTCCAGAATGTGCCAAAATACAGCTAGCTCTGTGTGTGCGGAGTGAATGTCGAGCTTGAACCTGTGTGTGTGGAAACACCAGTGGGTGTTTCCCTGATAAACACCAGCTGGACTGACCATGAGTTGTCATGCTGTTACTTTAGCTGAACTGTGTGTTTGCGGTATTTTTCAGATTTTCTAGTTTCTGTTTCTCTAAAACAGTGAAAAATCTCATTCCTGTCACAGTGTTCAGATCAAACGGCGGATATTAGACCAATCTCTCAGATTTATGATGTGTATTGAACATTTAAAAAATACAGTTTAAATACTCAGTAATATTTTCGCTTCGCTTTCAGGCCAGAATTTGCTTCTAGAAGTCAATGCAGGTCTTTCACCACCAATTTCTTAAAGGACTCTTCTCAGGGAACTGCAGACCATCAACATATAGAGCAGAGTGGCTCGCAAGAGGCCTTTGCTCACTTCTGCTCAAGAATGGCGAGAATGAGGCAAATTTCCTGTAGACTGGTGGGGTTTCTGCCACTGCTGGTAGACCCGTATAACCGTAAGCTTCCATAAATCTGCAGATTCAGCTCCTTCCTTCACACTATGGTCTTTGACCACGCCCAAGTGCAATCACCCATTTTCCACGCATCCAGTGAGACACTCACTGCACTGTACTGTACTCTTCTCAAAGCCTGAGTCCTGTTTCACACCCCACAGGTATTTATAGGCCGATCGCCCTCGTGCAGGCTCGACGTGGCATGGACTCCACCAAACCTCTGAGGGTGTTCTGTGGTATCTGGCAGAAAGACTAACATTAGCAGCAGGTCCTTTACGTCCTGTAAGTTGCGAGGTGTAATGTTATGGCTGCTGGTTCCTTATTCATTTCATGTAACTGATGAAGCTTGGTCATCTGCTTTCGTGAGTTCATGGGAATGACCCCTGTGTGTGTTCACTGGTGTGTATGTGTGTGTGTGCTGCTCAAGTGCTGCTCAAGTGCAGCCTCACCACTCTTCTTCTGACTGAAAGAATGTAGCTGTAAAGTCGGGGTCGTGACCTCTGCGCTATATTTGCTTTGCTTCATCACCAGGCCTTTCTTCTCCTCTCTGCTCTCACTGAGGGTCCTGGGTTAACGACCTCTGGGTCGACCATAGAAAGGCACTGTCCCAAACAATGTGACTTGTGTACAAGAAGATGCCTTTATTGCCATCAAATTATCTGTACAGTGCATGCAGAATTCATCTTGTCATATGACCCAGCCTAGAAAGTCAGGGTGAGAGCGCAGGGTCTTGGATCAAGGGCCCGACGGTGGCAGCTCGGTCTCCCCAGTGGCTTTGCTGAACTACCACTGCCCTATAATATATAGCTGACTAGCAACGACTATAGGTGTCTACAAACTTTTGGACACGTATATGTGTAAAGAACCTATTAAATCACTGCTAGGTAAAAATGACACAGCATGCTTTAGCCAGGTTATAGCTAGCTACAGTACGTCTGGGGCTGTGTCCCAATTGCATACTACACACTAATCTACACTAAGGTAAATACTATTAATGCTAATAGTTAGTTTGACAGGTTAGTACTCAAAATATGAACATACTTACCGGTTTTATACTAACAGGAAATGATAAAGCGTTGCTATGACAACATGTCCCTGCGGCTGCATCCCAATTGTGGACTGCACCCTAATTTGATAAGGTATAGACTGCATACTGATCTTGATAGTGCGGGTTTGGCAGATTAGTACGCAAAATATGAACACGCTATCCCGTTCTATGCTAACAGGAAGTGAATAGCGTTGCTATGCCAACATACATTACTGCGGCTGTGTCCCAATTGTGTGCTCCACCCTAATACTATAGATTACATCTTGATAGTGCGGGTTTGGCAGATTAGTACGCAAAATATTAACATACTATCCCGTTGGATACGAAGAGGAAGTCATTAATGTTGCTATGCCAACATACATCACTGCGGCTGCGTCCCAATTGTGTGCTACACCCTGATACAATATGCTAATCTTAATAGGTTAGTGACCTGTTTTGCACTAACAGGAAGTGATGAAGTGCTTGTCATGCAGCACAGTACTGTATTATTGGTCCATATTTTGTCCCGCCCACCGGTGCATGGTGATGTCATCAAAGAGCTGAAGCTGTTTTAGAGGCCTTGGATCTTATTAAAGCAGCGTCCCCATTGCACCACTTATACTTCCAATATGGAGTGAGTGCCTCTGGCTGAACTGTTTCCAACAGAGGCTGACACTGGCTGGGCCGTGTGTGTGTGTGTGTGTGTGTGTGTGTGTGTGTGTGTGTGTGTGTGTGTGTGTGTGTGGTTGTCAGGGGAGGAGTGGACGGTGGAATGCGAACTGTTCGCCCCTCTGGAGAGCTGCAGGGTCCGTCTGATAGAAGACAGCTCTAAATTCTCCCCGGGCTCAGGGCTTCGCTCCTCACTGGCACTGTCAGCGTCTCTGCCCGCATTTGATTCACCACGCTACCCACAATCCCCTTAGATTCATTACTCAGAGCTCAGTTGTTGCTCCCTGTGCCAAGAGACGTCCTAGTATTACTGCCCTCATCGGGACTCATCTGCAATTATGGCGCGTTCACTGGTAGTGTAGATTGATGCTCTCCTTCTCGCCCTTCGGACGGAGTGCTCTCAGGTGGGCGCTTCTTCAGTTCGGAATGTAATTAAGTAACACTGCAGCAACAACGGAGGTCAGGTTGAGGTCTAGAGGACCAGGAAAACGTCCCAAAAGAAGGGCAAATCAACACCCCTGTATGACAGAAAAGACCTTCGGGAAGATTGAGCAGACTCCGGAGGGGTGGCGCACTGTTCTACTGTGCGGCGACGCCTGCGCTGACCCTTTTCAGGTAGAGGGAAAAACGTGTTCAGTAGCATTCCAGCAAATTCTGGAAGCAAACCATACAAACCAGACATAAAAGCTAAAGATGGAAAGATGATGAGCTTCTACAGCAGGATGATCATCCAGGACATACCTCAAAACCCTTAATAGACGACCTCAAGAGGAGCAAACCAAAAGATGGGCCATGGCCAAAAGATTGGTCCCCCAATCTGAGCATCACTGAACTTGCTATAAGCCCTCAAAGAAGAATTGAAAGGCTTTTAGCCAGCCACAGAAAGACACCGCCAGGAAAGACTCTGGAGGGAGGCAGTTCGGCGCTGGCTTGGTCGCCATGTGCGATCGCCGATGCCTCGGAAACCCCCCAATATCTAGGATCTTCCGGCGATTCTAAATTCGTTAGTTTGAAAGGTGTTGTGACTGGAAGTCAGGCAGCGACTAGCTCCAGCCAATGGGTGCTCCAGCCAATGGGTGCTCCAGCCAATGGGAGCTCCAGCCAATGGGAGCTCCAGCCAATTGGTGCTCCAGCCAATAGGAGCTCCAGCCAATGGGAGCTCCAGACACAAGGTAAGGAGAAAGCCGAGGGCTGACTTGTCGTGGGTTCCTCCTGGCGAAAGATCTAGCGGCCTGCTTACCAGGCAATGGCCTGGCAGCTCTGAAAGTCGTGGAGTGTGAACCTGCCATTAGTATTTGATGGCGTGGCCTCCACTGGAAGCCTGTGCCGAGCAGATCAGACCCACCTTATCCCGGGTTGTATCTGACGTCTCTCCGAGCTTAATAATGACGTAGCATGTGCCGGACGGCCTTCCTGATCAAAGCTTTCCGGATTCGGCTAACAGCGGGGGGTGTAATGCACACCCCTGATCATCTGCTGCTTGGCTTTTAACTGACAGAAATCTGTCCAGCTCCGGATCCCGACACCCTGCCCCCCCCTGACCCTGGAGCTGCCCAGTAGGCCTTACTCCCAAAAACATCAGGGCCGTGACCTTCTGGGTCGGAGGACCTTGGCCTTGTGCACCTGTTGCCATGAATGGTATGTAGAGATGCGTGGTATGCGCTGGGGTACATAATTCACATTCACTGGAAACGGATATTTACTGTGACTAGCGGTAGCTCTGAGGTAAATAAGGCATAGCCTCTAATATGCTGCGTTTGTGGCAGCTGGACATTGTGGGCTTGTCCGGCTGTTGTGGGCGTATAATCGGCTCTCAAAGTGTTTACATTTGAATTAAGGGCCTCATTTCGGGTCATTTAGTGCCTCGTTTATGGGGGAAGTGGCTGCAGACGATGGCAATTAGCGATAATTTAGCGCTAAAATAATTACGTCCAGTTCAAAAATCTGAAATCCCAAACAGAACAGCTGAACATTAGTTATCCAGGGTTAAAACGGGTGTACTTTATGCAATTCTGAGTCTAATTTGATACAATATGATTGTCTCATTTTTATAATTTTTAAAAAATATCGTATCACTACAAATATCCCTTACATTAATATGGTAATGATGCTTCTCAGTTTTATTAGAGCATCATAGTCCCAATCTGTGTTAGCCTCAAGCTAACAGAGTATCCTTGTGCTAACATGCTAACATGATGCTACGCTACAGTGCTGTACAGTATAGTACATTAGATTGTTAGTTTACGTTTGTGGTGACTAAAAGTAGCATGTGATAGCAAAATGGCGTCAATAGCAATATTACGCAGCAACACTTCCCAACATTCGGAGTAAGAATTACGAGTTGGACGACTGTTCATGTGTATTTTTCCCCCATTTTAAGCTTTCCTCACTCATGATTGCGGAAATAGTTAGCCAACTTGCAGACGTATGACTGATAAACATCATTAGCTTGGTTAGCTAACATAGCTAGCTCCTTAAACTGGACTTAAACTTTCATTTAAACCAACAACAACAACAAAAAATGCATCCCACCCTGAGCGTTAAATTCAGAATGGCCGAGGTATGAACCGGGCTAATGCTGGGCTAAAGCTCGAGTTACCTCGTGGGTGGGTTCGGGACTTTCTTAAAGAAACAGTTTGGCCGAAAATTTCACGAACTTGATTGATCTCCGACCCCAGAGACAGCCGATCAGCCGAGACATCTTCAATATCTGACTTGTGCTTCTTTAGTTTCCAACGGGAGATGCTAGGCTAATGTTGCTAACCAATGCTGGGCTTAGATTGTCACCAATATCTTAATGTTTTAGCTTTAGCTACACATTTTACGACAAAGTTGCTAGAAACCTTTTAAAGGTTGAAACAAGTCAATGTACTGGTTCTTCGCCAATTTGAAGGTTCTTCCCAAACATTTTTTTACGGAACCTAAAGCGGTTCTTCTATGGCATGGCGCAAAGAACCCAATGTAGAGTGTGCATAGCGCATTAGCATCCACATACCGAATAGTAGTACTACTTTGCTTTCAAACTGGACCTCAGTGGGCAGAAGGGCAGAATTTGGGGTTTGTACGTACACAGATGAAATTGGTGACAGCCTAGGTCAAGTGTTGGTTAGCGGCGTTAGCCTAGCATCCCCGTTCTAAACTAAAGAAGCACACAGGTCTTGGCTGACAGGCTGAATCTGGGGTCAGTGATCAGTCTTGTTCATTGGATTTTTTTAGTTTTCTATACTTAGCTAACGCTAGCCTGCTGAAATAATGCCTGCACGGATGTTATTGGTGGCCCAAGTGGCCCAAGTTCTTATTTGTAGCGTGGGACACGGGTGGGATTTGCTTCTTGTCGTAAGTGACGAAAATGGACATCCCTGCCTGGCTCCCAGCTCCCACATTCTCCTCACCAAAAATGAGCTAATGTTAGACCGGGGGTGTGTGCAGTTATTTCAGGCAGGTATGTGCTGCGGTTGAGGGAACTCTGCATGCATCTGTGTGTATTTTAATGGGTAGGTTGCAGTGCCCAAGGACTGTAGGCAGTGCGACGGGCTCAAGCTCCGATTCTCCAGCTGAAAGAGGTCTAGCTTCTGGACGTCCCGAGTTTGAGCATGTGAGTTTCAAGAATCTGAAGCCTGGCTCGAAATCTGCTGAAGCCAACAGAATTGCAGGGCCTAAAATGAGGGTTTTCAGCTTCGTTCCTCAGCCCTTCGCCAGACAGTGGACCGCGTGCCAGACCTGGGGCTGCTCTGCGCCTGAATAATTGATTAGATATTGATTTTTAAACGTTGCCCGAGGGACCCGTGCAAACCTCTCCGAGGCTTTTTTGGTTTGAGCGTCTGCAGAAAAGAGAGCCCACGGCCATCATTTCTCCCCGGCTATAATTATTGTTTGGGTTTTTGGGTTGTTGTTTTTTTTTTTTCCCCCTCCTTCCTGGGTCAGCACTGCTGGCCTCGGCTCTGTCCTGCACCCGGCAATTAAAAAGGCATCAGAGGACAAGGCCGCTGCAGTGAGGCTTTGCTCTGTGATTTATAAAACATGCACAGTGCAGGGAACTCCGCAGAGCTCAGGGTTCTTCTGGTTTGCCAGAAGGCCTCTGTTGGTTCTGTTGAGCTTTGTTTTCTTATTTACCCTCTTGAGAATTTGGGACAATTTTAAGGAAAATCTGTGGACACTCCGTTTGCACAACTTGGACTCCTGACAGGTCAAGAAGCTCAGTGTGGAGCTGAGACTTTAAGACTACTCAGTCGGTTCTCGTAGCTATCATTTTGGATGCAGAAAAAATGGTCAGGGATGAAGACCTGAGCCACTTTAACTACTAGCCAAATGTCCAAATGACTAGGTCGGAGCATCTCCAGGCTTGCAAGATGGTCAATCCTGGTGTAGGGTACCCAAGTCTTCTCAATGTCTGAGGGCAATGAAGCAGAGCAACAGAACGGCTACTGTACCACAAGTGCAGCGCCCCTGCTGGTAAGGGTGCCCATGCTAACTCCTGTCCACCGTAGGGAAGAAGGTGTCCTGGTCTGATTACCACTATGCCCACTGCGAACTGCTACGGGTACCTCAGGGCCCCCTTTGAGCAAGTTGGGAAATCAGGTATGCAAGAAAATGGTCAGGGATGGGAAGTTGTCAGAAGGCTCCTAAACATGATGCTGTTAAGCCGGTCAAGGTAAAGGTCTCGTAGAAAAGGACGTTAGGTTACAATTAGTGAGGTGCTGCTGTTCAAGGCCGGTCTTATCTGCTTTGTCCTGGTCAAAGTTTCGGCGTGTCCAGAGCCTACCCAGAATTAATGGGCACAAGGCAAGAATACCCCCTGGGCAGAGCCCCAGTTTATCACAGGGTACCATCCACAATCCATTCACACCTAGGGGTTCGTTTTAGGAGCCTTTGGGAGGAAATCGGACCACCTAATGGGAAAAGGGAAAACGCACAACCCTACCCCTTGCCAGGGTACCGTACACAAGAATCGGGCCGACAACACCAGGGCCCCACGAGCTTTGTGGCACACACTACCCGCTGTGCCACCACATGACCATGCCACCTGTGGTCGGTGTTGTTTGTTCAAGTGATGGTCAAAACCATAACCCTAGCACCTGGAGCTGGACAGCACACAACGCCTGCTGTGCCACTGTGCATCCGGGCTACCCGAGGTCAGTGTCGTTGTTTGGGAAAGTCCACCCCACTGAAGTCAACTAAAGTGGCCTCATTGGGGCAGTTAGATAAAAGCCAGATCTTTATTCTTAGTGACCTTGGTGGCAGGTGGACGGCCCTCTCCTTTATAGGGTTTCCTTTAGTGGTTCGTTTGGTCTACCCACAGTATCCGACCCTGTCCTGAACTCCTCTGGGAAAGAGCCCAGGCAACAGTCGCAGATCAGCCTCTGCTTCTTCCCACCGGGGATAGAAATGCTTTCCTCATAGCGTGCCGTATGAGTCGGAGTCGTCCGTGGAGAGGAAGAAAGGCTGTGTGGCGAGTCGCTGTGGAGGACAGGAAGGAGAGACTTGGAGAAGCCTGTGAGAGGGGTCACTGATGGCCATTCGCATGCTAATGCCGTGTCACTCCTACTGGGCCGCTTTGTGGCTAACCAGCTTATAACAAGCTGACCTTCAGACCAGCGCTCAGGAATATTAAGAAGTCATTACGAGGCCGCGGCGAGCGGTCCGGACAAATCTCGCACTGTTCCTTGAGGAACTTCGGTTGCAGACCGTGGAGGGACCTTCTTTCTTTAGGTGCTTTGAGGAACCCTCAAGCACCGTAAGAGGTGCGACCCACAGCAGTGTGTAAAGGTTACCCCCGGCCCGAACCCACTTTAGTTCTCTGGTATTCGCTCACTCGCTCACTCTCGCACATTCTCGCGCTCTCTCTCGCTCGCTCTCGGACAAAAGCAGGAGATTCCAACCTGAAGTGGCCTACTTGAACTCCCCGTCGGGAGGGGTTTCAACGAGCTGATCTGCGGACAGTCAGCCAGGCCTCTGCACTGTGTGGCCAAAAGTTTGTGGACACCGGCTCATCCAGTGTTCCCAGGCCATCAAAAAGGAGCTTGCCCCCACCTTGCCTCCTCTGCTCACCCAGAAAGGCTTTGTGCTGGCTTTCGGGACATCGTCGTGAGGCGGATTTATTTGATTGCGTTTAGCCTTTAGCAACAGCGTCCGCATCGTTAGTGTTCCGGACGCTCCAACCCAATCCCAGGGGTATCGGGTGGAGGTTAATCACTTCACAGAGAGCAGCACCCACTGCTCCCCCAGCCCAGCCTGCATGCTCCCGGCTGCTCCTTTGGACCGCAGTGCAGCCGAATTCACGAATTAGAAAGGGTGTCCACACACTTTTGGACAGGTAGCACGCCTAGGGACTTCAGCTGACCCAGGATCAGTCTCTTCAGCGGGAGTCTTTTATGTGCTGGAGTACGCAGCTGTGGCTTTGTTCTGCTCTGTTGCTGCTCATTGTTCAAATCTGGTCTTTTTGGAGGCCAGTGAATACCACGTCCAAAGAGCGCGAGAGGGGAGAGAGAGAGCGAGAGAGGGACAGAGTGAGAGAGGGGGGAGAGAGAGAGAGGGAGCGGGGATGAAAGGAAAGGAGGGAAAAGAGAAGAGATAAAGTGGGAGTGAGCGGGAGGTGAGGCTTTTTAAGTTATATGAGAAGTTTTGCAGAGCGAGCGAGAGTGAGAAAGTGCGAGAGAGAGAGAGAGAGAGAGAGAATGTGAACAAAGACGGCCAACAGTGCAACTACAGTGGACGTCAGCTAGCCTAGAGAATTCTAATCACACTCACTCATCTCTCTCTCTCTCTCTCTCTCTCTCTCTACTCTCTCGTTCTCTTTCTCTTCTTTCACATTCTCTCTTCATTCAGTTATTCTGTGCTCTCGCGTTCGCTTCCTTTCTCTCTCTCTCTCTCTCTCTCTCTCCTTCTACTCTCACATTTCTCTCTCCTTCCAAGCTCTCTCTCCACTTATTCTTTCTTTCTCTTACTCCCTCTCTCTCTCTCCCCACCTTTTCTCTCTTAACCACTCTCGCGTTCTCTCTTTCTTACCCCCCCCTCTCTCTCTCTCTCCATTCTCTCTCTCTCTCTCTGTGAGAAATCCTTGCTCTGTAGATAAGTAGTGTGCTATCTGCTGTGTGTGTGTGTGTGCGCTTTGCAGGGGTAGATAAGGCTGTTATGTTAAACAGGACTCGGGACTCACTTGCAGCTGCAGCTGTGTGTGTGTGTGTGTGTGTGTGTGTGTGTGTGTGTGAGCGCGAGTGTGAGCGAGAGAAAGGACAGGCTGTTCACTTGAGAGAGTTGTGAGGGCTTCAGTGCTCGCTCTCACGCATTCGAGACGGCCTTAGCTGACACGTCTCCGCTTACTGGCGTTACAGTGTTAAGTTACGGTTTGCACTGGGCTCCCAGGTGGCCCAGCTGTCTAAGCGTCTAAGGCTTCATCATCCTTTGTTTCTTATGTCCGGACCTGGATTTTCCGCCGTCTTCGTTAAAGAACGTTATCTGGCCATGAGCTCGTCCACATGTTCTGTCTCCACCCATGTCCCCACCCTCCTCCCCTTCTTCTTACTGTATTCAGGTGTTCTCGATTGCACCTTGTTTCGATTGGCCCTTGTCGATTCTTGAGCTTGGGTGTCTGTTGTGGACGATACCCCTGCACCTTCACGGCCCGTGCTGGCGGTCAGGCCTGTTCGTTGGGTGTAGTTCGTAGGGTCTACGCTTCTTGCATCGACTGTTAAGAGTCAGAGAAAACCATATAGGTCGTCCATATAGGCCAATGTTACCGGTCAGCAGATACTGTGCATGTGTCAGGCTCTAGTTTATTGTCCTGCAGTGTTTATTGCTTTTTTTGCAGTTGTCGTCATGCGCCCGAGTGCATAAATAATGAATTAGCATGCCAGGCAGCCTCCAGCTCTGGAGCTCTTTCCACTGAACAGAGAATCCCACTCAAACAGGGCAGGCTGGCCTCAGGGACGAGGCCTCAGGGAAGGACATGAAGTGATGCTTGGGTCCCTCGTCTCTATCGTATTTAAAGCAGTACTTTAAATACTGGTGTTTCTCGCTCCTGGGCTCCCCCTACAGTCTGGAAGTGCACTCAAATTTGCGGTTTGAGCCACTCCTAAAAGACACTATTTACACATGCCTTTCTGGGCAAGCTGAGATACACAGAAACGTCATTGACTCGGGTTGCGCTGCTCGCTTTACCAAAGTTCCTTAGTGCAGCTAATCAGATCCTCCATGGTTCAGTTCTTGCTTTGTGTTTATAGAGAATAGCCATTGGTGAAGCTACACTATATGGGCAAAAGTATTGGGACACCTGCTCATTTATTGATTTTGTTTTTTCCCAGAAGGGTTTTAAAAAGAGTTGATCCTGCTTTTGTTGGAGTAACTGTCTCTACTGTCCAGGGAAGAAGGCTTTCTACTAGATTTTGCCGGAGCATTGCTGTGACAATTTGATTGCATTCAGCGACAAGAGCTAGAGTTAGAAAGGTCAGGATATTGGAAGATCGCCACCCCACCTCACATCATCCCCAACTCATCCCACAAGTACCGGATGGAGCACCAACCAACACAGTTCTTCCACTGCTCCGCAGCTCAATGCCCCTGGGGGGGGTTTAACACACCCCTTTTTGCCCACAACTTGCTTTTGGCATGGTGCCAGTAGGCTCATCAGGTTAACTGTTCCTATTCTGAGAATCCTGTTCTATTCTATTGGCAGCACTTCTCTACAGGGACTTGACGAGTTGTGTGTGTGTGTGTGTGTGTCTGTAGCCAAATGCATTCTTCAGAAGGTGTCCACAAGTATTTGGACACATAGTGGACGTCCTGAAAGTTCGGTTTGAAAAGCCCGTCCCCGAGTATTTTCAGGTCCAGACGTTGATGCATCACTCAGCCAGCGCTGACTCACCCTCTTCCAGCCTGTTGACTGACGGCTGCGTTCCTGCTTGTTTTCCTGTCCGCGCTGTGCTCGGTTGTGTTGCGGCGGCATCTCTCCCCAGGCTCGAGCCGTAAATCTCCTCTCATATCCTCTCGCCAGTTTCGAAGACGCCGCGTCGCGCCTTCCCAAATCCCCCACCCTCCTCTCCCCATATCCCACAACCCCCAGGGCCATCAAATATTTACACAACAGCCTTTAAGATGACCGTATAAAAGGCCGTCCACACTCCCGCCTCCATTGCTGGAATTCCTTGCGGCCTCCCCAAAGACGATGATGGATTATACCACCCCACCACCACCTCCACCACCTCCACCTCCCTCCACTTTCAATAAAGACCAGGCACTACTCTCTGTTCCTGTCTGAGGCACTTCTGAACTTGAGACAATTTCAGTGGGGAACCCTCTAGGCCCTCACTGAAGGTCTATAGTCGAAGTTCTCCAAACTCACATTAGTAAACGAGGTGCAGCTGAAATTATAAGCTCCTCCCCTCCTTTTGTTTACTGTTTATTTCTATCAGCAGGCTAGGACTTTCTAAGTTACATGGCATCCCCATACTGGGAAGCTTTGCCAGTGGAGCGCTGAGGCCTTGCTTGGATTTAAGCTGGTGATTTCTTCACCTGTGATGAGCAGCAGTTAGACCGTAGGGCCGGTCTGGGGCTGTGAAGTTTCACTACATGCAAACTACAAAAATTTTTTTTACATGGTACTAAAGTGGAGCGACTGTCTAACTGCCTACTTGTCAAGAGGCTAAGTTCGAATCCCATCAACACCACGGCCCCCATGGTCAGGAGTCTGAGAATAGGAGGGCCTTGTCCCGTGTGATAGGGGGAGTTTTAACCTGCAGATGGGAATGAGGGGGTGGAGCCAAAGACGAAACATCTTGCACAGTATTTAATCAGTTTCATCTGCAGCTCGTTTGCTACTAATGTTTTGAGGCTCAGCTCTGTGTGTTGTTGATCAGACTGAGATGCAGTAGTAATAAATGTGAGTTATCTGTTAAATGTAGCGTGGGGACATTGAGGGTGAAATGCTGAGCGGAGAACTGGCCCCTCATTGGTTAGGACTTCACTAATAGAACTGAAGGCCATGTCATCTTAACTACTAACACCAGCAGGAACTGACCGAGGAATGGACATTTCAGTACCTATTATTAATGGTATGTCTGTCTGTCTCTCTGTCTGTCCATGTTTTTGTGTCTGTCTGTCTATCTATATATCTATCTGTCTGTCTGTGTATCTGTCTGTCTGCCTGCCTATCTGTCCATCTATCTATCTGTCTGTTTCCCTGTCTGTCTGTCTGTCTATTTATCTATTTATTATATCTGTCTGTCTATCCATCTGTTTGTCTGTCTGTCTATCTATCTATATATCTATCTGTCTATCTGTGTATCTATCTGTCTGTCTGCCTATCTGTCCATCTATCCATCTGTCTGTTTCCCTGTCTGTCTGTCTGTCTATTTATCTATTTATTATCTCTGTCTATCCATCTGTTTGTCTGTCTGTCTGTCTGTCTGTCTGTCTATCTATCTATATATCTATCTGTCTATCTGTGTATCTATCTATCTGTCTGTCTGCCTATCTTTCCATCTATCTATCTTTCTGTCTGTTTCCCTGTCTGTTTCCCTGTCTGTCTGTCTGTCTGTCTATTTATCTATTTATTATCTCTGTCTATCCATCTGTTTGTCTGTCTGTCTGTCTATCTATATATCTGTCTGTCTGCCTGTGTATTTATCTATCTTTCTATCTGTCTGTCTGCCTATCTGTTCATGTATCTATCTGTCTATCTGCCTGTTTCACTGTCTGTCTGCCTGTGTATCTATATCTATCTATCTATCTATCTATCTATCTGTCTATCTGCCTGTTTCACTGTCTGTCTGCCTGTGTATCTATATCTATCTATCTATCTATCTGTCTGTCTGTCTGTCTGTCTGTCTATCCCTCTGGCCGTCTATTTATCTGTCTTTTTAATGTCAGCCATAGTTGTAGGTGCTACAATGCATAGGAATGCACGCAAAGTTGTAGGTGCCACAGTAATGATAGGTATATGTTGCCATGGAGATAAGCGGGTGTGTATCTGTGGCAGGTAAACGTGTGTGTGTGTGTGTGTGTGTGTGTTGTAAGAGTTGTAGGAGTTGTTTTCTCTGTGTGGGTACGTCTGGCACTGACTGCAGCATTACATCATTCCAGCAAACAGCTTATAACTGCACAAACATGCTTACACACACACACACACACACACAGGGGATAAAAGAGATCATGTACATGTGTGTGTGCATGTTTCCTTTTGTGTGTGTGTGTGTGTGTGTGTGTGTGTCTTGGCAGGCTCCGGTCCCCAGCGTGTGTGTGTGTGTTCTGTGCAGATTAATAGTGTTGGGGTCTGTACGGATGGGCGATGTTGAGGGAGTGCGGCGTTAAACGAAACCAAATGCTTTCGGCCTGCCGGGGGACCCCAGAAGGGGCCGTTGTGGGCGGGACGCTGGAGATACACACTCCACTCGTATCAGTACCGGACTGGTGGGCAGGAATACAACATACCATACAACAAAAAAGCTGTTTATTGCTGGTCCGGTCCTGGCTAGTGCGCCCCCTAGAGGTTGCAAGCAAATTCAGTTGTGCTGAATCTGTAACTCCGCCTCAATTGATGATGTAATACTGTTACCTAGCAGTAGGTGGCAACTTTCCCAAGTTCGTAGGTTCGTAGCGAGGTACTGCTACGGCCAGCCGCTAGGTTAGTGCCAGTGTTCCGGTAACGACCTGGCCGATGGGCCGCCTTTCAGTCTTCGAAATTCTTTCGAAGTTGTTTCTATTAATATTTTTGCGATAATTTAGCGCAGACATACAGTTCAAACACGTCCTGAATCCGTAGACTCCGCCCTTTCAACAGCATCTCAATGCCAGATCATACATGACTCACTTCCGAAGTTACGAGGCTGTGAAGATGGGTCGAGATACTCGTCTCCGCCTCTTGCTGTGTCAAAAGGGTGGATTTTTATAGCATTTTTATACTGTTTTATATAATATTTATTCCTCGAATCCACTGCTTTTGTGAAGCTAGGACTCTGGTAAACCCGTTTCCAGCACCGGAACAATTCGTCCACACGAGTAAAGACGTGTTGTCACAAGAAATATGACGGTTTTCTCAGATCGGACTTCGGTTTTTCAGGTTTAGGGTCAGATTATCTCTTGACGCGGTGCTTCAGGTCACATGGGGTCTCAATACAGAGAGAGCTGAGATTGTTCTGAACGGTTTGATATAATACATGTGGGTATTATCTCATACGCAATACGAACCTAAGAAGAGAAATGCCCTTCTGCACCATAGAGGGTTGATTTACATCGCCTGAGGAAGCCGATTAGCCGAGTCGGCTAATCAGCTTTTGCGGAATGTCGACTGACAGGAATTTGTACGTAAACGTCCATAAAATGCAGATTTCTTCTGCTTAAATGGGGTGAAACCGAAGTAAAAGTTAAAGCGAAGTATTTTAAGTCAAATTCCTGTGAAAAACAGTGCTGTTCTTAGCTGAAACTGACAGGATTAGCTAGCGCTAGCTCGCTAGAAAGTGATAATGGCGGTTTCCGTAAGAACATTTACTGCTGAATTGTTTCCTTTTAAGTTCCTTTTAATTTATTATTAATTATTAATATCTGTGGCACATTTGTGTAGTAGCTAGTTAGCTAACTTAGCTAGCTAACTAAATAAACTAGGTTAGACTGAGTCTGCTGTTAAATTTAGTGCCCTAGCACTGTTTATTTTTTTTTTTGTAGGAATGACCCAATTGCTTTTAACCCAGCATTAATGTACACCATGTGGACAAAAGTATTTGGACGCCTGCTTATTCATTTCTGTAGTTATTTTTTCTAAAATCAGAAGTATTTAGTAAGGAGTTTAAGAGCGTAATCTGCTTTTATTGAAGTATCCGCCTCTACACTCCAGGGAAGAAGAAGGCTTTCCGCTAGATTTTGGGGTAATGATTGCTGTGAGGAATTTTGATTGCATCCAGGGACAAGAGCTTGGGCTAGTAAGGGCAGGATGTTGGAGGACGATCACTACCCCACCTCCTCCCTCATCAACTCCCCAACTCATCCCATCCAAAAGTACTGGATGGAGCACCACCATCCATCGTTCCAGAGAACACAGCTCAGTGCTACTGGGGGGCTTTATACCCCTCTAGCCCACGTCTGGCATTCTGGTCCAGGGAGTCCTGATCTATCCGGTCTATTGGAGGTTCTTCTCAGAGTGTGCACAGCTGTGTGTTGGCAGCAATGGGTGCAACTGAAAGTAGTAGCTGAATGCATTCATTAGGAGGGTGTCCACAAATATTTGGACGTATAGTCTTTTTTGGGGGGGGGGCGGGAGGGGAGGGGGGGTATAGCATATCGTCATATTTCCCACTCAGCATCAACGAATGTTAGCAACATGCTGAAACCATTTGTGTCTTTTTGGCAGCGCTGTGATTGTGTATTGGAGTCTGATCTGGCTGAATGGTGATTTAATCCTTGAGGAAGAGTGTGTGTGTGTGTGTGTGTGTGTGTGTGTGTGTAAGAGAGAGGGAAAGCTAGCGCATCTGGTTTTGGTTTGAACTCCTTTGGGGGACCCTGCCCTTTGTCCAAACGTTGAGTTTTAATCAGCCACACCTCTCCAGACGTCTTCCTCCCCTACACCCCTCTCTTAAACAGCGCAAAGCTGCCGGCCTTAACTCGCCGCACTCCATAACCCGGCCTTAACCGCCAAGACGTGGAGTCGTAGGTTCATTAGCGCCTGTTAGCATGTTAGCTTAGCATAGTTGAATAATGAGAACGCGGTATGAGGAACCGGCGAACCGTGATGGAAAACGGGCAGATTCCGAAACCCCAGAACTGTTGCATAACAGTTTGGACTTTACATAAGCCCCGCCTACTAGCGCAAAGCTTTTGCAGGCTAAACGCTACTGGCTACTGTGGCAGAGAACGGAAGGGAGGCTAAAAAGGCGTGGAGCTAACGGTAGGCCGAGCCGAGAAGGGGGAAGCGGCGAAAGCCGGGAAAGCTGGGTGGATATCGGCGCTAGGCTAGGCTAAATCGTGAACCAGCTGACTCTTTCAGTAGCTTCCAGAAGTCTGTTCCCCTGTTACAGTGTCCATGCGAGAGAAGCTCGGAAATGGCGTATGCCGAAGTGAAACTCGTGGTGAAAAGTGAATGGGTGCTAGGCGAGCAGGTGCTAGGCTAACGTCTGACTTTCATCGTCCGGCTACTGTCTTTAGCTCGTTAGCTAGTTAACTGAACTGAGAACTGAGGACAGCAAGACTGTCCAATTAGCAACAATCCAAACAGCAGAGCTTATCGACTTGTTCCACGATCCCTCTGTAAACGACCAATCGGCACGTTCAATTCTTAGCCAAAATAACAGGGTGGTAAACAGGCTTGTTAAGCAGCATCTGGGCACTTTTCACCCCAACCAAATTTGATGTTCATACATCAAACTACACCTTAAACACTGTGTAGATGGTTTCTGTGCCCCCGAGAAGGGTGTAGGCGCAGGACCTCGAGTTGAAATGAAGAAAAGGGGGCGTGAGAGAGAGAGGCGAGGTGATGAGCTGGCGGGCTGCTAGACCCTCCGACTGAGGATATTGCCATGTCTGTTTTTTGAGAGTTCCTGGATAACAATGGATATTCCATTTCCCCGTGACGGAGGCCCACTGCTCGGCTCAGGAACTCGGACATGACTTCATCTCGCACGCTCGGTTTTCCCCCTCTCGCCATCCTTCTCGCTCGTCTCTCTCTCTCAAAGGCTGCTCTATCCCTCTTTTCCTCCACTAATATTGACCTTGCGGAGTCGGTTCACATGCCGCATGTGTGGCTTCATAACCCTACATTTCCTGCCCTTTCAATCTCTCGCTCAATTTTTTCCCCCCTCTCTCTCTTTGCTGTCGCATCTGCTCAGATCAGAAGCCGACCGCTTTAACCGAATGTGAAAGCAAGCTGCGAGGCCGCCGCTAACGTGAAACATGGATTCCCATGCTTCACACATGCTTTCCCAACTTGCCTTAATCTCGGCGAACTCTCGCCCGTCTGCCGGGGCAGGTCGGAATCGTGTCCGTTGCTTTGTGATGCTCAAAATCCGGGCGAGTTATCGGGCGAAGATTAAAGACCTGACTCCGGACGCCAGCTGCTGGAATCCACACGAGGGGTGGCTGGTTATTGGAAAAGCTGACTGATAAATGAGGGAAGGCGAAATCCCTTAGCCTGAAGGACTGGTCCGACTGAGATGCCTACAAGTTTAGTGAACTGTAATTTAGCCAAATGATAACCGATGTTATCCACTACCCTCTCCGGCGCTCTCCAACACACTCCATCAGCTGCCGGAGCCAGAGAGGGCACAGTCGGCCATCAGCAGCCGGAGCCAGAGTGGGCACAGTTGGCCATCAGCAGCCGGAGCCAGAGAGAGGGCACAGTTGGCCATCAGCAGCCGGAGCCAGAGTGGGCACAGTTGGCCATCAGCAGCCGGAGCCAGAGTGGGCACAGTTGGCCATCAGCAGCCGGAGCCAGAGAGGGCACAGTTGGCCATCAGCAGCCGTGTTTGGAGGTGGCCACAGTACTGCGTCACTCGGACCTGCTGGGATATATGAAAAACTGATGGAGAGAGTAATGCTCTGAGAGGGAGTGTGTGTGTGTGTGTGTGTGTGTGTGTGTGTGTGTGTGTGTGTGTGTGGACATGTGAGAGAGCGACAGATTGATGGAGAGTGTGTGAGAGATCTGGGCCACCGGGAACGGTGAGCCACGGTCTGTGGGTGTGTGTGTTTTGTAGTTTAGCAGGTATGGTGTTGATATAGTGTATGTGTGTGTGTGTGTGTGTGTGTGTGTGTGTTGTGAAACTGTGACCATCTGGTCCACATGACCACAGTGCGAGAGACTTGGCCGTTTACTGTCAAGGTGTGTCTGCTCCCAAAACACACACTGTTAGCTGATCAGGATGGTGATAGCTAGCTCTCCTTCCTTCCTCCTTTCTCAAGCAAGCCTACACTTACACACAGTCTCGCTCTCGCGCTCGCACTCTCCCTCGCGCTCGCGCTCTCCCTCGCGCTCCCGCTCTCCCTTGATCTCTGGCCCTTGCCTGTTTCTTTAAGTCTAACCCTGACCGTTCTTCACAACCTCAACTCTATGAGGACTATCTGAACTCCCTGAAAGCCAGCAGTCGTGTCCAGCACCACCCACTCACTCTAAGCTTTGGCCTTTGTCATCCCCTCCAGCCCCATTTCTGGTCCTGAGTCTGGGTCTGGTTCTCATTTCGGGGGTGCGGCTCAAGCTCGGCTCGGCTCCGCTCGTTTGGGCCATGGCGGACGAGGGACTGCAGGATTCCTGCGGTGTTACATCAGTAAGCTGACCCGGGCCAAAGCCTCTTTCTGCACGTTTCATTACAGCGTCCTGGATCGGCTCTCTTTTTGTCAGGACCCCTTGTCACAGTCCAGGGAACACCCAGCGTTCAGCAGGACAGCTGGAGGAGAGCGAGAAAGACTTTGACTGAAGCTTTCCAGCACTTTTCAACCCACATCTCTACTCTACATCTGTTGCAGTGGACAGCCGTTTCGGCCCTGTACCACAGGGGTACTCCGTCTCTCTGTGTCCTGTCCTCTGGCTTTGCAGGTGGGGCAGCCAGTCTAAGCTTTGGCCTTGTCATCAGGAGATCCCTGATGATGCCATAGCCATCCGTAATTTAGTCCCAGAGGGCCTGGGTGGGTAGTATGAGTCATCACTCATCACAGGCCGTGTTGCTGACATGGTTGAAGGTGCTACAGGTATACCTGCCCTGAATGGGGCCCGGCTAAGGGCCTCGTCCAACATCACTACCGCGGCATTAGCATGGACCGGCTATCAAAGCATGTCAGGGGTTTGCCAGAAGGTTTTGTGGTCATATGAGGCGGAAATGATGCTTGAGTTTTCTGTAGCTTTTCAGTTGAGCATACCCGAGTTGGCTATGGACATCATTATTCGTCCAACATCACTACCATGGTCACCGGGCTTGTCCAATATTGCTACTGCAGCATTAGCCCTGCAGTAAGTCCACGTGTGGTGCGAAGCCAACACTTCCCTCAACAAACACCATCCACAAAATGAAGCATGGTGGTGGCAGTATCATGTTTTTGGGATGCTCTTCCTCAGCGGGCACTGGACAACTTGTTAAAGCTAAAGGGTGGATGGACGGTGCATCGGGGTATTGTGTGATGTATTTGATTGTGACTGATCACTCCGTAATTAGTGTCATCAGTGATGCTTGACACACCAACAGATATAGGTAGATGCTTTGTTGTCCCCAAAGGCACATGCTGCGTTAGAGAGGAAACAATGGACAACGTAATCAACACAGTCACTGACGTTTATTAGAAGACCCTATAATAAAGAAAGAAAGAAGAAGAACAAACAGTTAATGATGAGAGAGAGTGGAGAGAGAGAGCAAAAGAGTGATCAAGCACAAGAAAGAAGGACACAGGAACAGAGAGAGTGATTGAGTTAGGGGAAATAATTGCAGAGTTCTGTCGTTTCTGTTGTTGTTTCTAGTGGTGTCATTTCCTGCACAGCTGGGAGACAAAAAAGCCTGCCAAAGCAGGACGGAAAAGTAAATATTTCTAGCGTCACCAGGAACACACAATAGCAGCTGAAGCGAAAAGCATTGTGCTCAGTCCAGAGCTTCGTTTGATTCTTTCATGTCCTCTTCAAACAGGCTTTTAAACCTGAAGGAAAGACACTATTATTGCTTTCAAAGACACCAAAACCAAACATAAGCTCTTCTTCTTGTCCTGAGGATGAACTCTTGTAGTGGACATGTTCCAATCGACAGCATCAGAGTGTTCCCAGTGGAGTCTGCACTCCCACCGAGGTATCGGAACCAACTTGGCCTCGGGTGTCGATCCCGGTCTCCACATCTCTTGTAATACACTGACCCGACAGTCTTCCTTCTCCGTAGACTGTTCTATCCGCCAAGGCCAAACGTAAGCTCTTCTTCTTGTCCTGAGGATGAACTCTTGTAACGGACATGTTCCAGTCGACAGTGTCCGAGCATGCTTGGTGGAGTGTGCACTCCCACCGAGGTATTGGAGCAAACTTTGCTTTGCATGGTGATCCCTGTCTCCACATCACCTGTAATACACTGACCTGCCAGTCTTCCTTCTCCGTAGACTGTTATATCCGCCGAAGCCAAACGTAAGCTCTTCTTCCTGTCCTAAGGATGAACTCTTATAGCGGACATGTTCCAATCGACAGCATCAGAGTGCTCCCGGTGGAGTGTGCACTCCCACCGAGGTATCAGAGCGAACTTTGCTTTGCATGGTGATCCCTGTCTCCACATCACCTGTAATACACTGACCCGCCAGTCTTCCTTCTCCGTAGACTGTTATATCCGCCAAAGCCAAACGTAAGCTCTTCTTCTTGTCCTGAGGATGAACTCTTGTAGTGGACATGTTCCAATCGACAGCATCAGAGTGCTCCCGGTGGAGTGTGCACTCCCACCGAGGTATCAGAGCGAACTTTGCTTCGGGTGTCGATCCCGGTCTCCACATCTCTTGTAATACACTGACCCGACAGTCTTCCTTCTCCCAGATGATGCCACAGCCATTCATTGCCGGGTGTTTTAGACGGCATAACTGGCCTCCCTGGACGGGTAGAACAGCATTCAGTCTCCCCCATCACTCAGCATGATGCTAGCCAGCTAGCTAGGTGTTCTGGGCAGTGTTATGGTTAGTATAGCGTAGTGAGTAATGGAATGTGCACAGTCTTTTTCCTCCCCACAGTTGTATGGTTACTTGGTCAGATCTCTGACAGTTGAGGAGCCTGTAATTTAGTCCGGAGAGTCCAGTCTGGTGGCATTCCAGATGTGTTGTCTGATATCTGACATTGGCTTACTATGCTCAGCACTGCTGGTCTCAGGCTGGTCTCAGTCTCTCTGTCCTGTCCTCTGGCTTTGCAGGTCGGGCTGCCAGTCTAAGCGTTGGCCATGTCATCAGGAGATTCCTGATGATGCCACAGCCATCCGTAATTATGAGTCCCAGAGGGCCTGGGTGGGTAGCATGGGCCTCCATCTCCCCCATCACTTATGTAAAGAGTAGTGGGTAGCCCTCCATGCTGGTGTCCAGTCCAGTCCCTCCCGTGTTAGCATAATAAGAGTCCTCTGTAGGTTCCTCTGTTTGAAAGCATCTATCAAATGATGGTGTGGTGTGGTGTGCTACGCTAGGCTAATCCCTTTGTCGTTTTCCTGGCAGGTTAAGGCCGGAGTTATGGAAGTTATTAACATTCCAGTGCAACATGTGCTCTTGTGTTTATTATTCCACACATGTGCCGTGCTAGCACAACGCTGGAATGTCCTTCACTGTAAAGAGAGAGAGAGAGAGCGAGAGAGATGACAAGAATGCATGAAAAAAGGAACTAGGCAAGAGAGTCGGAAGACCAGGGAGAGACGCTGCGAACGAGGAAGGGGGACCGAGAGGGTGAAAGTGAGAGAGAGAGAGATGTCTGCTGAAAATGAGGGAGAGACATGTACTGAAAGCAAGAGAGATAAACAGAGAGAGAGAGAGTAGGTCTGAGCCATGGCTGACTCTGTTCTCTGGAACAAAAGATTGGATAAACGAGAGCACAGAGCCAGCTGGGCGGAAGGAGAGCAGAATTAGGCCTGGATGGATGGATGGAGATAGATGACAGCAGAGCGAGGACGGAGGGGAACGGTGATGAGTAGAGACATCCAGGCTCAGAGTTCTTTCCTTCTTTGGCAGCATAGAGAAAACAATGGGACAATCGAAGAGAGGGCGAGCGAGAGAGCAGGAAAGTTTCACTGCAACATCAACGTGTCCCAGAGACAGGGACCTTCAGAAAATCCAGCCAGAACTTAGTTTAGAAGCCTCCAACCATTTCTAGTGCCCACCTACTAGCCTGGACCGCCCTATAGCTCCCAAACCACACGATCCTTCCGCCACAACATCACAGGGGCTCAACGCACTTGGAGGAGAACACTAATCGGCCTTTGTATTTTAGTGGTATACAGATGTCCACTCTGGCTAGCATTGCACTGAATTATGGAGAGAGAGGGAGTGTCGTCCAGTAGGGGTGGGGCAAGGCAGCAGCCACTGCAGCCAAATGCTCCCGGTAGCCATGCCTGGGAACGTAGCCATTCCCCACAGCATCTCCGATGGGTTCAGAACTTTGGGTAGGACACTCCAAAACCTTCACTTTCTTCTTTATAACTTTAGTGGCAGGATTGGACGAAGATCCTTTCTGTGGAAGAGAGATCCTTTCTGTGGTCTGAAATTGGCATGCCCACAGTGGCACTTTGGGTTATTGTCTTGCTGCATAACCCGACTGCGCCTGAGCTTTAGATCACAAACTGGTGGTTCCATGAACACACTTGGAGGAGAACAGGGAAATCTCAGGGGATCTCCAGGAGATTCACCCCAGGATAAGCTGCAGCATAGCTACCCAGGCAGTTGAACTAAATACTAGGGTGGAGTGCTACTTTCTGGACCACCATCTCTATCAGCTAACAGATGTCTGCTAGCGCCAGCTAGCATTGTACTGTGTGATGGGTGAGGAAGTAGAAGTTGGGTCGTCCTACCAGAGGTAGAGCAAGTCCAGTTATGTTGTCATGCACTCTTGGCCACGGATGGATGTGGCATCACTGGACTTCAAGGACTGTGCAACCTGGATCTGGACTGTGGATTTAATGCCCTGTATATTTTCTGTCTACAGGTTGATGTGGGAAAAGACTTCCAGATCACTGCTCAGTTTAAGCCGTGCCCCCACCACCACCCCAGAGAAATCGCAATCGCAGTCTCATCATTAACGGAAGTCTCCTGCCCTGCCAGACAGTCACATACACCTCCTGCCACAGGTCAGAAAACACATTGCCTTTGTTTGAAATACAATATGTAATACACACCAACCTGCTGAAAATCATGAGATAGCGGTATGTAAATCGATCATTAAGTGGTGCTGCCTCAAGCTTGGGAACGCCCATACCTGTACCTGAGTTCAAGCGAGGCCTGATGGTGGGTGCCAGATGGATGGGACAGGTTGTATAGGCATGTAGTATTTCTTGATCCAGAGTCACATGTACCAGGAATAAGTAATAAAAGGCATTGCCATCCACAGCGGACAGTGCAGTGGACACTCCAGTGTGCCTGAATTAAAGCAAAGAAGAAGAATGGTCCTGAAATTCGTCCACAGTTGCAGGATCATTGTCCTGTTGCATAGCCTGAATGCGCCTGAGCATTGCATTGGGAAACCAGCCCATTCATTGTTTCTTCCAAAATCAAGGGTGTTAAAAAGAGTTTCTCCTGCTTTTGTTGAAGTAACTGTCTCTACTGTCCAGAGAGGAAGACTTTCTGCTAGATTTTGGAGTAGCATTGCTGTGAGGATCTGATTGCATTCAGCGACAAGAGCTTTAGCGAGGTCAGGATGTTTTTGATATTGATCACCATCCCACCCCACCTCATCCCAATCCCCCCCCACCTCATCCCAACCCCCCCCCAACTCATCCCAAAAGTACTGGATGGAGCTCCACCATCATTCCAGTGAACACAGTTCTTCTACTGCTCCACTGCTCAATGCCGCTGGGGGGCCTTTACACCCCGCTAGCCCACGCCTGGCATTATTAGGCAGCATGGTACCAATAGGTTGATGTTTATCTGCTCCAGATAGTCCTATTCTATTGACAGTACTTCTCTAGAGGGACCAGACAAGCTGTGTATGTGTGTGCCTTTGCACATCTGCACATTAGCGATAGGTGCAACTTAAAATAGCTGAATGCATTCATTAGAAGGGGTGTCCACAAACTTACGACCAGGATTGCTGGATTTTCAAGGGGATTGAATACGTGGAACAAACTTTTGATGAGCGTATGTCCACATCAGTGCACGGGAGACGTACACAGCTGAGGGAGACTGCTAATGCCTAAAACAGAGATAGCGAGAAATGGGAATAGGGACGGGGGAAGGAGAACAATCGCTGCTGTCATGATGCTGCAAACCCGTTTGGAATGTGAGAGGTGGCTGGATGGTCGGAAAGAAGGAAGGGAGGAGGGATGGAGAGAGGAGAGTTCGCTGGAATCTGTGCTATCCTGTCTAGGCTGTCACTCCTTATTCCGCTGTTATTAGACTTCAGCAGGATTCCAGCAGAGGCATAAAGAGAAGGAAAAAGGGTCTGGATGGTCACGATAAGCAATAACACCATTTTTGTAGCTGATGCCGATATTTGGAATGTCAGTAATCCCAGTAAACTAGGAGATCTTAAAGAAGGTGGTGGTCAAGTGCTAATGATGGCTGATGGCGAACCATGTTTATAGACGACCCTCTTCAAGTCGCCCAGGCCCTGGAGCAGCAAAGCATCCCCATGCTGTGACACTACCACCACCATGCTTCACTGTTTGGTAGGATGTTCTTGGGGAATTGGGGAATGCTGTTTGCTATATGCCCAATGTAGCCGGACTTATACTCCAGGGTCGCAAGTTTGAATCCTGAGCCATACCTCTTTGCCATCAGCATGCTCTCTCCAGGTAGGTAGGTGTCGCTCTCTCTCCCCTCATCACTCTTAAGCAACGTTGACCGGCACAGGCATCAGGCGTTGGTGACCCGAGCTCGGAGCACTTTCCTCTGAGGCACCATATAAATGAACTTTCCTCTGATTGGCTGAGATTGGTAGCGTCACGTGCAGTATTTACACATGCGATTGATTGTTTATAGGTCCACTCTAGTGAACTCTGGTCTATTCCATTGCAAAGGTCAAGGGTCTCAGGGCACCTCCTCCTGCTGAACAGCTCTCTGGGGTCCCTCAAAAGAGACCAGAGATCCTCCACACGCACAGCTCGGAGGCCAGTGGCTGACCTGCCGTATGAGCTAGGCACTGTGGTAGAAACCGCCCTCCCCCGAGTGGCATAACGGTCTAAGCTCTAGCCCCCTTGGGATTGCCAGATTGATCTCCAGTGATGCCACAGCCATCCGAGGCTGGGAGATTCAGAGAGTGGGCAGGACAGCCCTTCCTCTCGTCCATCACTCAGCATGGGAGATTATGGCCAGTTCGGCGTCCGTTAGCTGATGTAACAGAATTAGCCGTTAGCCTTCCCCTAACCGCTAATCGTCACAGGTTTAATGCACTGGTTTGTGTGTGTGTGTGTGTGTGTGTGTGTGTGTGTTGGAATGTGCCCAGCCCATAGCGGAATATCAGATGAGAAACACATCACTTTATACTCTCTTGCTCTCTCTCTCTCTCTCTCTCTCTCTCTCTCTCTCTCTCTCTCAGCCTCTGGCTGTGTTGACGTTGATCTTGTGCGACACCCCTCCTGACATCACCCTCCTGAAATAGCTGTTGAGCTGAGCTGGGTTTGTTAATGGAGCTCCAGTGAGAGGGCTGGTGATGGAGGGACAGTTCAGTTGCCACACTTCAAAAAAATCTGCAGATCACGTGCCAGAGGCCATCACTTCACTCACTGGCCACTTTATTGGAAACACCCACCTTGTGCCTTCCCTTCACTGTCCACTTTATTAGAAACACCCACCTTGTGCTTCCCCTCACTGGCCACTTTATTAGAAACACCCACCTTGTGCCTTCCCTTCACTGGCCTTTTTATTGGATTGCAGGTCTTCACTTTAGAGGTCAGTGGTTGAACAGTCCTGGGCCGGCTCTAACTTGCGGCCACACCCGCTTAAGCTGAACCTCTGCTTTTGTCCGTTTCTGCTGCAACGTCTTTGCTTTGTTCTGCGAAACAGGCTTTCCTTTACTACAAAGACGGCACTACAAAGGACGTTACATCACCTGTGTGTGTGTGTGTGTGCGTGTGTGTGTGTGTGTGTGTGGTTTAAGTATAGAAACAATAGGAGTTGCCTGGTCAATGGTTTCCTGAAGGTCCTCCAGTTGTTTGTTCCAGGCAGCCCTTCGTGAGAGGAAACTGCTTTTATTCATCCTTCAGTGTGTGTGTGTGGGGGTGGGTGGGTTGGTGGGTGTGGGTGGGTGTGTTTGTGTATGCAACCCATGTTATGTGTCCTGTATATAGGAGGCTATAGGAGGACAGCTAGACAAGATGCAGCCAGACGACAGGGGCAGCTAGTCAGTGTCTCCGAAATGGGCAGCGTGAAGACCTGAGCCTCTTTGACAAGTTAGGGCCAGATGACCGGGACAACTTGGTTGGGGTGTCTCCGAAATGGGCACCAGGGTGTTGCACGATGTCCAGTTGAAAGCTATCCCGTCTAGCAGACCAGTCAAAGTGAACATGTTAACCCTTGTCCATGTCCTGCCAGCCCACCCAGCGAAAGCCAGGCTCTTTTGTGCTCTTTGGGATTTCCAGCCATAGATGGTTGTGGCATCACCAGGAATCAAGACCAGCAGGATGTTCTCCTCGACCCTTTAGTGGATCTTCCTGAATGATTAGATGCCATGCCCTTTTCTGGCAAGGTTTACCAGTATTCCTAAGATTGTAGGATTTCAGATATTGGCTCTTGGTGTGGTGCCCTAGATCAGGGGTGGGCAACTCAAAAAGAGCAAGGCCCATTTGTTCTTCCCATTTGTTCAACCGGTCACGGTTGTTTGTGGCATCCCTGAGAATCAAGTCAGGGCTCGGACCAGCGATCCATGGACATTGGAGCTCAGCTAATACTTGAGCTGTGGCTATAGCATGGATTGTTTTTGTGTGTTTGTCCACTGGGACTATCCTGGCTCATGGCCCACGTCCCCCCGGCAGGGTCTCCATATCCGGTCTGGAGGTTCTGCTTCTTCTTTCTTCGGCTTCGTTTCTCCTTCTCGTCTCGCTCCGTCTCTTCTCTCTCTGAAGGCTCTAAAGAGTGAATCCCACACAGAATGCTCTCACACTCGGACTTGTTGGTGTGAAGTCCAGCAAGCTGTGAATGGAGCTCTGTGAAGCACTTGGGACATCCCGTTGCGAAGTGTCTGACCCTGGGATCTCTTCCGCAGGGTTCCGGATGGCTCTGGCCAGCCTCGGAGAGGCCCCGTCGGGCCGAGAGAGCAGGGTTGTTTGTGTGGGTGAGAGAGAAAGGGAGAGAGACACAGCAAGGCAGAAAAGAGAGGTCACTTCCTGTGCACTGCATGTCCAGCTCAGACGCTCAGTCGAATGTACGCCCCTTACCCTAGAACACCGGCGATCAGCCAAGCCTTGTTTCTCATGCTGCTAATAAAACGCAAGACTTGCTTATAGCCAGATATGAAGGGACCTCGGTTTTCCAAGAAGTTTTTGGACATTTTTGCAAATGCCAGACAATCCTTGAAGCTTCTTTTGGTTGATGCTTCTTTCCTGGACCGTCTATTACATGCTACCAGCTCTGGAAAGGTGAAGCCTACTGTGTTCCTACTTTAGTCCTTGGCACGCAACACGCTTGGAGGAAAACATTAACAGATGCCCTTGATGGCTTGATAGCATACCTACCCAAAAACAGCGGGACTAGTTATGCTCTCTGGGACTCCTGGCCTTGTACCGGTGATCTCCCCATGGCAGAGCAACTCTTGGAAATCCGCACCATGCAGGAGTTTCACTCAGCACTTTTTTAGATGCAGGCTAGAGAGACCTTCAGCTCCTTGGTTGTTCTCCTTGAACCCTCTGTGACTTCCTGGGTGATTTAACACCGTGCCTTTTCTGGGACATTCCAGGCCAGCCACTTTTGGCAAGGTTAACCAGTGTTCTTAAGATTCTAGGATTGCAGATAATGGCTCTTGGTGTGGTGCTCTCTAGATGCCATAGATCAGGGGTGTGCAACAGAGGGGCTCGAGTCCAGCACAGTTTGCTGATTTCCCTGCTTATACAGACCTGCCACACCTGCCAGTTAACAGGTAAGTTGAGTCAGGTGTGCTTGAGCAGGAAAAGCAGAAAAAATGTGCAGGAATCGGACCATCCAGGACAGGATTTGCCCACCCCTGCTCACTAGAGCCTTAGCGTTTTTTTTTTTGTAGGCCCATGGTCATTCCGCCAATCTGCCTCCAGAAGATTTATGGCGAGTGAATCATCAGATCAGCATGTAGAATCGACCACCGCTTTCAGGGAGCTACCATGTTTTGAGAAAAGACGGATGAGGCTTTCGTTCTTGTTGGATGCACTATGTTTTTTGTGTTTTTTCAAGTGTAAGCTGTAAATTAGACTTTGCCCCAAATTATGGCTTTTAAAAAATGGTAGTTAACAGGAACGATGGATGTCTGGGAGACCTGGAAGACCTTCCGAAAATAAATTCTCATAAGATTGATGGAAAGGTAAATGAACTCAGCCCTGTTTGACTGCAAAACCCAATCTTGGGGCCACTGAACCGGTCGGTGAGAGGGTTCAATGACGTAGGGATCCGATGATTGGCCATATTTGCGTCACCTTTGTGCTGATGAGGCCTTCGTTCTTGTTGGATGCACTATGTTTTTTCGTGTTTTTTTCAAGTGGAAGCTGTAAATTAGATTTAGCCCCGAATTATGGCTTTAAGCAGTGTAGGACTGCAGTATTCGGACTTCTTCCAGCACTTTTCCGCTGTTAGTTGCTTTGATTTTCCTATTCTTTTCATTGGTTCTGTTAGGGCAGCTTGGACAGGCTTTGGGTAATTGCATTTGCGAGATTGCAGGATCAGCTGCTTTAGCTCTGCTCTAATCGAAATCCCTCCGGATCGCTTGTTCACTTGCCAGAGGTACGCTGGTCCCTAATGCACTGTTTGTGTGTGTGTGTGTGTGTGTGTGTGTGTGTGTGTGTGATACTTCAAAACAATGCAGGGAACAATTCAGTCATTGCACGCTCTGTTGTATAGCTAATCACATCCTTAATGGAGTGAAGTTGTGTTCATTAGGTAGAGATAGGTCAAACAGGGCCGGGACGTACAGTAAAGGTGGCCAGTTTCCACAGGTTGGATTTCATGACACTGTTTAAGGGTCATATTACATGTTATTAGGCGTAGAGACAACATGGTCAAGCCCCTGGTCGGCGCAGAGTTGATCGGTCACTGCAGGTTGCCGTTGGTCGCAGTGGACTGGTGCAGAAAAGAAAGGATTGAGGGTAAAGAGCTGAGCGGTCAGATGTGAGACAGTTTAGCACTCCCCTGCCGATTGTAAACACAGCCATGGCTGTTGCCTGGAGGGGTCGGAGGGGTCAAGGTCACGATCCCGGTCCTGTGTGGTGTAGAAGGGAGGTGATTTGGAAGGCATTAACCTCTGGCCTCTCTTGTTGCAGGTGGCTGCTGATAGTGTCTCTGTTGAAGGATTTTTTGGTTACTGGAGGATCCACATGGTGGAATTAGATCCAAATTGGACTGGTCAGAATTTCTGGGGAGGGGGCACCATGCAAAACCCCAAGAAACTTGAGCTCTGGTAACTTTTTTTCTAAGGTCTCGGACCTTAATCAGCATGTAGGGCTACGGCTTAGCAAAGGCCAGGTGATGCAAATTCCAAAGCTCAAACCTTTTTCAGCAATCAGCAGCTATGGCTTTCTCTAAGCAGCTGCTGATTGCTCTGAATAGTAGCATAACTGATGCCCACAAAGCAGGAGAAGACTGTAAGTACAATGGCAGTTAACAGGAACGATGGAGGTCTGGGACACCTGGAAGACCTTCCGAAAAAAAAAATTCTCGTAGGATTGATGGAAAGGTAAATGAACTCAGCCCCAATCTTGGGGCCACAGAACTGGTCGGTGAGAGGGTTTAATGACGTAGGGATCCGATGATTGGCTCCATATTTGCGTCACCTTTGTGCCGCAAGATCCTTTAAAGGTCTTTAAATCTCCAGTGCGGAAATTGATGGCAACGGTATCTAGTAAGTACAAGACTAGCTACTCTAGGTAAGCCTCCTTAACTGCACTGATCATTAGCGTAGCAACAAGAGCGCTTTAGTGCACTGTAGCATAATAAAGCTTAGCATACTACAGTCGGCTACAGTGATACCGCAGCGTAAGCACGGCCCCCCTGCTGGGCTCGTCCAGTGTAGTGTAGTGTAGGCTAGCATTACCTTTGAGAGGCTAACTGCAGGGTTTCGGTACTAAAAGCTGATGTGTAACAGCTGTGCTGGACTGTGTTCATGACCATGTCAGGACCACGGCTATAGTTATCCGTTGGCATGGTGATGGCTAACTGGATACCGTAGTCGCCACATACTCCCGTCTATTATTTGGCCTCCTACGGCTTCAGTGAGTTAGCTAGTGTTAGCTTCGTTAGCTTAGAAGTTGTAGTTCGGGACTAAGGAACTGATGCATAAGTATTATGAGATGCCGTGTAGGGACATCCCGGTCCGTAACTGGTTTATGGGGTCGGTACCTGTGCAGGACGGGACGGGGCGGGATGGTACGGCACGGCCTTAGTAACCATTCCGCCCTGCAGTGGAAAGGAGGCCAGTGATTAGTGTGTGGGCCTCTTTTGAGTCCTGCTCCATATATAAGACCCTACATCCTGACTTTGTGTTTAAATATAAATATATATGTGTGTGTGTGTGTGTTAGGGGGACTTGCAGCCTGTGAAGGAGTCTGGTGAAGGCAGTAAAGGGAAACACATGTGCTGTGTGTAGAGTGATGAGGGAGGGGATCTCTGGAGGGGGGGGGGTTGAGGGGGTGGAGCTCCACTGTTGTTTGTGTCCATCTCCTTGGCAACTAACGATAATGCAGCTTCAGAACTTCAGAGCTTGTGAGTGTGTGAGTGTGTTTGAGGAAGGGTCACACAGAGTGTATGCATCGGTCCCACAGAATAACTTCATACACACACTTCCTGTGTGTGAAACGTACTGCTTCTGTCCCGTACTGTCCACTCAAACGGTCACAAGTTCAGGCCGTCACAAGCCTCAGCACAGGACACGGCCCCGCAGGAGCTCATTAGACAGACAATGGATGGACAGACATGAGGTCCGCTTGTCTCTCAGCATCGTGCCCCGTGGAAGTGACCTGATCCCTAAATCCAATTCGATTTGGAAGTGGAATGCTGGAGGAATCCAGTCCACATAAACCAGCCTGTTCATCTACCACTGCCGCCTGAAGGCCACTCGTTGGTGCTGCTGTCCCTCAGGGAGGTTGTCAGAGCTGCGAGTTAGTGATCAGTGACTGGACTCGTGTTGAGGGAAGTGGAGCTGGACTGACAGCAGTGGAAGTGTTGGGAGATGACGGGTGAAAGTGAGCTGTTTGTTTCTCTCCAGCAGTCCGAATCCATCTGCATCTCGAGGCGCCGGAGCTCATGTGGTTCTGAGGAAGCCAACGGCGCCAGGAGTGTGGGATCCATAACACACACACTTCTTGATTAGGGTTTTTGTTTACCAATAAATCTGCAGGCCGTGAGGGCGGGAATCATGTGAGTCTGGGCATGTGACGAGCCTGATGATCAGGGTTGAGGTCATGGGAACCTTTTCATATTTTTAGTCGCTTACAAATGCTGGCCACATATGGCCTAGTCCGATCCAGTGGATCAAGGCCGACCCAGGCGTGTTTTAATGGATTTAGTGTGGACTGTACTGAAGGATTTATATGTTTATAACTTGCTTTAGTCAAGTCCAATCAAAAGTGGAGTCTCTGGGGTCTGAATCTAGTCTCGGGGTTGTGGTTCAAGACGATTGTCAAGTGTCTGGGGAGTCCGAGTCTTGATTTACTGTGATGTGAGTCCAAGGCTAGTCTGAGGCTATGGGGTGCGAGTCCGAGTCGAGCCTTGAGCCTCTGAGGTGCGAGTCCGAGTCGAGTCTTGAGCCTCTTGGGTACGAGTCCGAGTCGAGTCTTGAGCCTCTGGGGTACAAGTACGAGTCGAGCCTTGAGCCTCGAACCTCCAGGATGTGAGTCTGAGTCGAGTCTTGATTTACTGTGATGTGAGTCCAAGGCTAGTCTGAGCCTATGGGGTGTGAGTCCGAGTCGTGCCTTGAGCCTCCGGGGTGTGAGTCAGAGTCGAACCTTGAACCTCTGAGGTGCGAGTCCGAGTCGAGCCTTGAGCCTCTGGGGTACGAGTACGAGTTCGAGTCGAGCCTTGAACCTCTGAGGTGCGAGTCTGAGTCGAGCCTTGAGCCTCCGGGGTCCGAGTCTGAGTTGAGCCTCCGGGGTCCGGGGTCCGAGTCAAGTCTGGAGTCTCTTTAAGCTGAGTTTGAGTGGAATCTGGAGTCACTTCAGTTCAAGTCGAGTCTGATTTTGTGCCTCAAGTCTGTGGGGTTCGAGTCCAAGTCAGGACTTGAGTCCGAGCCAAATCTCAAAAACGTTTCCGATTGGTTTCTGTGGTGCTCTTTTCTCAATCTAAACTAAACCTCTAACATTTGGACACCCCACTAACTAAATTTTCTCGTGACTGGACAGTGCATGTAATCAGACGGGGATGATGGGTGAGGTAGCATGAGTACCTCTCTCTCTCTCTGAGTTCAGTCGGTTACATGAGCGAAGACAGAAGCCTCCCGGCCACCATAATTACAGGGTAATTAGTAGCAGGTATTGAAGCAAGATTTGTTGGTTTAAAGATTGACAACCCCCCTTCTGATGACATATCTTGAAGGTGGGAGGAGCATCTGGAAAACCTTCAGCTGTTTTGCGGCTTCGGAAGGGCTAGTTTGAAGTGCTAGCTTTGTTGTACATCTTAGCCCTTAGTTCCAGACCAGAATGTACCTTTAAAGATATTCGCCTAGCAGGAGCAGTGCAGGTATGAAGGCGACGGTCTTCAACGAGGCCCGGATGAAGGATTCAGCCGTCATATTTAGAAAGCCGTTAGATTCCACACTCTGGCCTCTTTATCCTTGACCCTTACACAAAGCCCACTCTGTAGATCTTAGGATAAAAGAGCCGTCACCGTGGGCAGTTGAAAGCGTTCCCTTCCCTTCCCTTCCCGTCCTGACAGGCCAGCAGAGCGGCTCAGATTCTCGTGCCGTGGCCATTGATGTTTTCCAGCCGAGCGTCGGAGATCAGGAGTGGGTGTGTGGTGGGAGTGCGGGCCTTCCCCTTCGCATCTGGCTCACGCCCCAGAGCAAAAAGGAAGGATGGCCCGATTAACAGGACGTTTCACCTTTTCCCTCCCTGACCAGGTCAAACCTCTGCTGACAATACGAACAGCGAGGGTCTATCTGAGGCACTCCTCTTTTTGTTGTAAGGAAATTGGACTGCCCTAGTCGAGGCCATCCCTCAAACTCGAGGGTGCTGCTGAGAGTTCATGTGCTGAGGCTGGAGGGAAGGTGGTCCACTCAGCCAAATCAAGAGCTGGCCTGTATGAGAGGGTGGTTTGAAGGCAGTCATTCCTAAAGAAAGACCACCCCAGAGCACATCTGGAGTGACCCAGCTAAAATGTGGGCAAGGTTTTGTGGTTGTTGACCAGAATTCCCAACGCCATGTGTGGCGAAAACCCCAACACTGCCCATCCTCAGCAAAACCCCATCCTGGAAGGGACGTACGCTGGCACGTCCAGTCCATGCTGTTAAGCACTCCTTGAGACTCGGACCCCAGAGACTCGAGGTTCAGCTCGGACTTGCTGCCTAGAAACTCAAAACTTGGACGTGCATCCCAGAGACTTGACTCCGACTTGATTCAGGTTTGCACTCCAGAAAGTCCAGAGTAAACTTGGACTCGCATCACAGTGACTCAAGACTCGACTCGGACTCCGACTCGGACTGAGAAGACAATAAACCGGTCACATCAGATAGAGATCCAGTCCCTTTAATAAAGTCAGTTTAATAAGATCAGGCCACGGTCGTTGTTTTTTTACGGCTTGAAGTCCAAGACAGCGCACACCTGGCCCAGCTTTCTGGGTGGGTTGGACGCCCTATGTCTGCCTGATCACTAAGGCTAGTGCTAGGCAGTACAGGCGCCTGGAGATCAGTGTCCTCCTCCAAGCGTGTTGACCTCCAAGCAATGTAGTTGGCTGGCTTGACGTAAATCACAGGAAGCACCTGCTAGCCTTCACCCCCTACTGGTAGAAAGGTCTGACGGGGTGGGGGGGGGGGTGGCGAGTCCTGCTTAGTGGATGTGAATAAAAGAGGGACCTTCACTTCCACCCACCAGTAAGACCAGTTTAGGATTTGAAAGGCAAAGCAGTCACTCTTTGGCGTCCTTGCCGTGTATTGCTTGACTCGTTGCTACCCGCATTCTGTCCTTATCTGATTCGCTGCACCACGTTCCTGCTCAAATTAATAAACATGTTTACTGTGTGTGTGCCGGTGTGTTGCTGGGGAGGGCGACATGCTCCTTACACTCTGGGAATGCTCTGATGGCTATCCAGTGATGCTGTGGTCCAGACGCCTAGAAGCCAGCATGCTTAACCTGTAGACGACTCGCGTTGTTGTTGTTGTTTGAGTGCTACAAGATGATACAGTGTTTGGTTTGAGACGCTCCCTGAACCAGACGTCTGAAGGCTATGAATACGCTGTCTGATGCCTGAGATCAACGGCGGAGGGATACATGCAGGGCAAGGAAAAATAGTCCCCCATCAACTGTGTAAAACTCCTGTGGAAGACCGGAGTAGGGTTGGATCCATGGTGACGCCTCCACCGGATAAAAATCTGATCTGGTAAGTTGAGTGGGACTAGCGGAACTCCCCTTCAGACCTTTTAAAAGCTCCCATCTGAGGGCTGAGGTGGAGGGTTTCGAATGGAGCTTCACTGAGTTCACATTCATTTTTACAGCAGGACCTCTCGGTCAAGTTGGTCGGGAGGGTTGAGCCTCAACCCCAGCTGTCAAACCACAAGCACCAAACCACCGTGGTTAATTTTGGAATACCAGTGATGGGAGAAGGTTTGGTAGCTAGACGTTGGATCACAGGGGTCCGGATTTTCCCCGGCATCAGCTAAGCTTAATTTACGGTAGCTCCCTAATGAATCTTTCATGACCTTGCGTCTACTGTCCTGTGTCCTTGAAGCTCAAGAACATAAGAGGCAGGCTTCGTCTCGTTAGGATGCCCACACCCAAATCCCTGAGTCAACAGCCCGGAGGAGGTGTGCACTCCAGTCCTGCATGGATACACTGGCTTTATGAGCTCATCTCAGCTTCAGGTTCATGTGTGTGTGTGTGTGTGTGGCTCAGCAGACAGTGTGTGTATTGTTCGCTTTGAGGAACTGCAGAGTTAAGCCAGGTTAAACATTAGCTTTTACTCGCAGTGATTCTGATGGATTACACACCACTTCACAACACTTCGACCGGAGGACGACAGCGGAAGTGCTTAAGCAGTGGCCTGTATGTATACATGTACTGTATGTGCTACAGTGCTATAGACTAACTTGCAAATTAGCAGTCCATTAGGTGTGTGTGTGTGTGTGTGTGTGTGTTAGCTTTTTGAAGCTCTCCTGGAAGAAGGCCAGCATGCCTGGTTCCCATCCACCACCCAGTTTCTCTAATTAGTCCCTTAGTGAAGTAAATCAGGTAAGCTGGTGGAACTGAACAAATCCGTATGAAGATCAGCGCCAACTGGACACGTTCTCCTGCTCGTGTTCCAGAAGCAGCCTAAGGAAATTCGAGACATTCGAGGAACCTCTGACCTTTTGAAATTGTTGGAGAACCTCTTAATGAGTTTTAAGGAACCTTCAAGAAAAGGTCTTTAGAAGAACCTGTTCTTGGGAATTAAAAAGCCTTGAAGAACCTTGAAGAACCACTAGGTTACAACTTCAAACTTCTGGGATTCCTCAGAATGAAATCTGGTTCCTCAAAGAACCCATTGGAATGACGTTTTCAAGGGCATCTCTAGGCTACCATGTTTGACCTTTTTGAATGACTCTCACTCCGTTAAAAGGACAAAATCCTTGAGGACCTTCGGAGATTCATACATTTGAAATCATAGAGGAACCTTTAGGTTCTTAGAAGAACCCATTTGTAAGGAACGGAAAGGCCTTTGCAAAGAGCTCCTATCCCGTGAGATACATTCAAGACATTCCCCATAGCTGGATCCAACTATGGTAGCCTACAGATCATCTAGAACCCTTCATTTCAATGGGTTCTTCGAGGAATCCCAGATTTCATACTGATTTCAAGTTCTCACAGGAAGCTCTGAGAGCATTGAGGGGTGTTTGAGTCCTCGAACCTAGTGGTTCTGCTTGAGGAACTTTTGGAGGCCTGTTTGGATGTTCGTCTTCAAGGTAAAGTAATTTAGGGTGGTGTGAAAAGGGGTCGTTGTACACTGTTAAAAGAACAGGATCCTTGAGGAACTTCTTAAGGAGGTTCTTTGGTTTGAGACTGCGGAAGAACCTCTTAAGGTTCTTTGAGGAACCTTGACTGACTTTCCAACCAGAGCTTTCCCTTGAAGACGAGCATCCAAACAGGTTTTTCGGCGGATATAGGCCCTCTACATCCTCCCGCTCGAACTGATATGCCATCTGTAGTTCGTTCACCATACCAGACCACCCACCGGACCTGGGTGGGTTTAAGGCAACAACCTTTTTTAGTTCACTGAGGGTTTTCTTTTTTTATTTGAGGGAATTCAGGCCATCTGATTCCAGCCAGCGAGCGTATCATTAACAGCCCTATTATTTTTTTATTGTTTGCACTAACATTGTTGTCATCTTGTGATTAATGACTTTGGCTGTTTTTGAATGGAGAAATACCATGCTAGTAAAGTGAGCACTGAATAGAGTATAAAAGAGAAATTAGAGAGGGAAAGGGCCGTGGACGAGGAAGGAAGAAGCAGAATGGGAGAGGGAGGTGAATGGAGAGTTGGAGAATTTTAGTATGTAAGGAATCATAACCCAGAGACTGAAGACTTGATTCAGACTCCCACCCCAGAGATTCAGGACCTGATTCGTACTCCAACCCCAGAGATGTAAGACCTGATTCAGGCTCCCATCCCAGAGATTCAGGACTTGATTCAGACTCCCCAGAGATTCAGGACCTGATTCGTACTCTAACCCTAGAGATTTAAGACATGATTCAGACTCCCACCCCAAAGACCTGAGAGACAACTCACTCCCATCCCAAAGAGTCAAGACTTCATTTGAACTGTCTTCCGAAAGAATCAGAACTTGTTTCAAACTCCCACCCAAAAGATTCCGGACTTGATTTAGACTCCCACCCCAGAGATTCAGGGCTTGATTTGGACTGGAACCCCTGAGACCTGAGACCTAACTCTGACTCACTTTCCCCAAAGACTCAAGACTTCATTTGGACTGCCACTCGAGAGATTCAGGACTAGATTCGGACTCCCACCCCAGAGGTTCAAGACTTGATAGGACTTTCATCAAATACTTGGTTCAGATTCACACCCCAGAGACTCATGACTTGATTCAGATTTCTACCAGAGATCTGAGACTCAAAGCTGAGCTCATTAATCACGTCATTATTACTTTGGACGTTTTGCAGGGGGGGGGCTAAAAAGAAAGAAGCGAAGGAGCAAACAGAGAGAGAGGTCTGCGACAGAGGAAGGAATGATAGAGAGAGGTGAATGGGGAGTTGGAGAGATTGAGTACATGAGGAAAAACAGAAAGACACATAGGCAGGGGGAGGATGAGGGTGTTTACAGAAGAATAAACAATGATACGAGGAAGAATACGGACACACACAGCGCTGTTGGGTCATAGGCGGGCGAGAGAGAGAGAGAGAGAGAGAGAGAAGCCCAGACAGTTCGCTCAGACGGTAAACACACGGCTGTGTAATCAGTGTCGAGAGTGCCAGCAGAGCGAGTGACCGTCCGCTGCTCCACTTTTTCAGCTGAGTCACTGCAGGAGACGAGGCTTGGCCCGTTCACAGGACTGCTGAATGAGTGCCTGTTCTTAGTCATTAGCTGTGCAGGCACGGCGTCCTAGCTGCGCTCTTCTTCACTACCAGTACCTTTACAAAGACTTCCTTCATTGTGGTTAGCTTGTGTTTACCATAGCTGATAGAGAAGCTAAGGTGCCTGCAGCTAATAAAGAGACTAAACTAGAATTTTCTACTAAAGACTCAATTTAAACTCGAAACCCAAAGACTTGAGACCTGATTTGTATTAAAAACCAAAGAAAATAGAGGCTCAACTTGGACTCGCACCCCAGAGACTCGAGACTCTAGTTGGACTCACATCCCAGAGACTAGAGACTAGAGACTTCACTTGGACTTGCACCCCAGAGACTCGAGACTCTACTTGGACTCGCATCCCAGGGACTGGAGACTCTACTTGGACTCGCATCCCATGGACTGGAGACTCTCCTTGGACTCACATCCCAGAGACTAGAGACTTCACTTGGACTCGCATCTCAGGGACTCGAGACTCTACTTGGACTTGCACCTTATAGACTGGAGACTCTACTTGGACTCACATCCCAGAGACTCAAGACTCTACTTGGACTTGCACCTTATAGACTGGAGACTCTACTTGGACTCACATCCCAGAGACTTAAGACTCTACTTGGACTTGCACCCCATAGACTGGAGACTCTACTTGGACTTGCATCCCAGGGACTTGAGACTCTACTTGGACTCACATCCCAGAGACTCGAGACTCTACTTGGACTTGCACCTTATAGACTGGAGACTCTACTTGGACTCACATCCCAGAGACTCAAGACTCTACTTGGACTTGCACCTTATAGACTGGAGACTCTACTTGGACTTGCATCCCAGGGACTTGAGACTCTACTTGGACTCACATCCCAGAGACTCGAGACTCTACTTGGACTTGCACCTTATAGACTGGAGACTCTACTTGGACTTGCATCCCAGGGACTGGAGACTCTACTTGGACTCGCATACCATAGACTAGAGACTAGAGACTTCACTTGGACTTGCACTCCAGAGACTCGAGACTCTACTTGGACTCGCATCCCAGAGACTCAAGACTCTACTTGGACTCTCATCCCAGAGGCTCGAGACTCTACTTGGACTCGCATCCCAGAAGCTCGAGACTCTACTTGGACTCTCATCCCAGAGACTAGAGACCTCACTTGGACTTCAGAAACTCAAGACACTACTTCAACTCGCACTCCAGAGACTCGAGATTAGACTCACCAAATCCACAAGACATAAGGCTTGACTCAGACTCAAAACCTAGAGACTTGAGACCTGATTTGTATTGAACACCAAAGAAACCACCGCTAACACCAGCTAACAGATGCCTGTTCCGGGCCAACATCGCTTTCAGAGTGATGAGGGTAGATAGAGAAAGAGAGAGAGGGTGAGAGAGAGAGCGCCATCTACCCACCCGGAGAGAGCACTGTCAGTGATGCTCTCTCAGACTCCGGCTGCTGATGGCAAGGCGGCATGGTTTGGGATTCAAGCTTAGGACCTTTGGAATTTTTGTATTTACAGAGATGCGATTGGTGGAGTCCTGTGTTTGTTAGCAACGTTAGCCTAGCATCTCTCATTCTAAACTAAAGAAGCACACATCGGATGCCAAGCTTGTCTTGACTGATCGCCTGCATCTAGGGTCAGTGGTCAGTCATGATCATGTGATTCCACCCCCCCCCCCTCAAAAAATAGGCTGTAACTGCAGGGTTGTTGTTGTTGTTGTTGTTGTTGTTGTTGTTGGCTCCATAACAACGTAACGGCAACAGGGACGAGCAGAGCCTTGCGTGTTTGAGATGGAAAAACTGATTTGGGATCAGATGAAGAAGGAAGTTGGAACCCGGAAAGCTAGACGACCTTATCAGATCAGCGCAGAGCCGACGTGTTTGATAAAGGTGCCAACCGTGGGTGTCGGATACACACATCTTTATAGGCCACAATAAAGCCTGTGTGTGTGTGTGTGAGAGAGTGTGTGAAGGGTTGTGCAGCTGGGAATGGTGGGTGTGTGTATGTGAGCAAACATGATTGGGATGGAGATTAAGTGTCCGTGAACACGAGGGTGAAGATTACGGCGTGGGATTAAACACTGACACACGGACACCCTGCCGGAGCGCAGCTTCACGGCTGCAAGCCAGCAGCGTCGGCTGGGTCTGCAGGGTTAAGAGCTTCCCTATAGCGCCCAGAAAGGTGGGTGGGTGTGTGTGTGTTGCACCAACACCATTACTGGCATCTCATCCTCCATTTCATTACCTGAAAGCAGCTTATCCCTCTGATCCTCTTGGTCTAATTTTCCATTTAGATTCATTTAATTATTCCGGCTCATTGGAAGCATGTGTTCTCCGACTTCGCCCAGTTTATGGTTCTCTGTGGGAGGGGAACCGCAGGAGGTTGGCAGGTATGTAGCAGCAGCAGCAGCAGCAGCAGCAATTGTGCTCAGAAAGATCCAAGGCTGGAGATGTTCTCCATGCTATGCTTGGCAAAGCATTGCACCCAATGGATCCGGGTAGACCCCCGACCAGGACCAGGACCAGTGTAACTCTTAGATTGTTCTAGATACGTCACTAGGTCATCTGGATGCAGGTGCCGTCATGCTGCCTGCACCTGCCTGGGAGCCTATAGACTAAAGCTAAAGCATTAGCCTAGCTGGATCCCGTTTCAAATCTGTGCACAATCACCGCCGCCGATCTGGACAAGTACCAGAGGCCTTTCAGCTTCGCGAGGTTGCCTGGGCCGGTACACCAGCACAATTAGCACAGTATGGAACCTCCCCTGCTGTCGGTCCTCGGGGACGGGACACTTTACACCGCTGCTATGGGTTCTAGCCTTTATCCGTTACCTATATGAAGTCAGCTCATGTGGGTGGGGGTGGTGTCAAGACCCAAAGGGACAGCAAGCGCCTTTCTCCTGCTGAGAGAGAGGAAGTAGGCCGCAAACAATTCAGTAGGCCGCCCCACGTCAGCCAACAAACCAGAAGTCAGGCTTAAGTTATCTGGCTAAATTGAAAAGCATCCGAGAACCCCCTCCCCCCCCCTCGCCCCCTAGATAACGTAACGAAGAGCTGAGGGACACTCCGGTTGGACGGAGGTTCTGTGGTTAACTGGGAAATCTAGGAAGTTAACCAGATCTAGAGAGTTAACCAGATAACATAAACCAAGGATCGGTTCCTAATGGACCGTCCTCAACACTAGGCTTCAGTTATCTGGTTAACTTGGGTGTTGAGGTGGAGCATCGCAGCTGAGGAACATTCCTAATGGACCATCAACAACATTGAGCTTAAATGATCTGGTTAACTGGATAATCCAGGCAGGGTCTATTTAACGGAATGGGATTTCTTAGATGACCCAGAGAACATACACCCATAGTCGAGTCTGTCCAATTCGGGAAGAGCTGAGCAGCCTTCCTAATAGACAACCCTCAACCCTGGGCTTAGGTTATCTGGTTAACTTGGGAATCTAGAGTTGGGGTCAGGAGGTTCACAAAACAGGATTTCATAGATTAGCCAGATACAGTAATCCTAGGGTCAACATTCATTCAACTTTTGAACCTCAGGCTTAATTGATCGGGTTAACTGGTAATCGGGGCAGGGGTATTTGTCTTGATTTACCCAGTATTGCTCAAATCAGGATTTCTCAGATTAGCCAGATGAAGTTAGCCCAAATAAGAAGAGCTGAGGAACATTCCTAATGAACCATCAGCAACACTGGGCTTAAGTTATCTGGTTAAATCTGGGGAAATCTAGAGGGGGGGGGGTGTTCTCACACAGCAGGATTTCTTAGATTAGCCAGATCCTATAAACTGGACCGTCCTCAGCATTGGCCTTGAATTATCTGGTTAACTGGTAAACCCAGCTTTGTGAAACAGACCTGGCAAATAGTTATTAATATTAATATTAGTATTATTTATAATATTTGTTTGTAATATTATTAATATTTTTTTTACTTTTTATTGTTATTATTGATGGAAATTTATAAAAAAAATAAATAAATACATTAATAAAAAATAATAAAAGAATCCTGTGTGTGTGTGTGTGCGCGCGCGCGCTATTTCTAGTCTCTCATATGCGATTGCAGTAAACATAAATTTACAGTACAGATGTCTCTCACACACACACACACACACACACACACACACACACACACACACACACACTATCGTAAGCACTGACCCTTTAATTCTCTTTACACACACACACACACACACACACACACACACTGTATGGGCGTGGCTCCCGCCACCCTCGCGCCCTGACTGGCCAGCGCCGTTGCCCGCTCACGGCCCGTGGGCTGGATTATCAGGTCACGTGTCCGCTCCAGCTCCACTGCAGCCCTGCTCGCGGATTCCTGCAGTCGCTCGAGCGGTGCTCGCGCTGCACGTTCCCCCAAGTACGATCCTTAGCCTTCTTTTTTTTTTATTAATATTATTATTATTATTATTGCTCCTTTTGTTGCTGCTGCTGCTGCTGCGCGTGCGGAGGGACCCTTCAACCAACCGCCCCCCACCTCCCTCCCTCCCTCCATCCACACCCTTCCTCACCAGCATGTGTAGCCGGACCGAGTGAGCCCGGGCTCGCGGAGATGGCGGTGTGCTGATCGGTGTTCGTGGGGAGCATGCCTGCGCTTTGAACGGGATTGGATTTAGGACACACACACACACACGCACACACGCACACGCGTGCGCGCGCATACAAACACACACGCACACACTCGGGTAAGTTTATTTAAATTTGTTTGTTTGTTTGTTTTTGTTTGTTTTCCCGCTCGTGCATGCGTTGCAACTAGTTTAAAGGCGAACAGCCACGTGCAGGACGAGGGGGAAAACACACTTGCTGGGAACGGGGCTTGCATTGGAATAAAAGGTTCGGGGGTCTCAAACTAGCTCTGTCCGGTGGTCTGAAGCCAGCTGAGATGTGAAGTTGCTGCTGCTGCTGCTGTTTTTGTTGTTGTTAAGGGCGAAGCTAACGGTGCTAAGTTATGTTAGAGTGTTTTGCTGGCGAAAAAGCGTTTAAGTGAGTTTATTGTGGTGTTTTTGTGCGAAATATCGACTAATATAGAGGTTTTTTGGGCGTTTGAACGTTTTTACACCGGTATTTCAACGTTTGGGCGATTTTCGTTGGAATTGCCCGTTCCACCTTAAATGGTGCAGCAGTTACATTCTGGCGCCTGAGGCGCCAGAATGTAACTGCTGCACCATTTAAGGTGGAACGGGCAATTCCAAAAGAGCGGCCAGTTTGTGTTCAGCCCAGCATTAAGAGCTTATCGTAAGACCTCAGCACATCGTGGGTCACTCTCTAAGTCCCTCAGCTCGTCGTTAAACTCACAAAGCAGGCCGTATTTCCCTTTCTTCGACGATACCGAGGCTGGCTAGCTAAAATAGCCGGCCAGCTAGCTCCCAATCCCAAGTTTCCCCCCTTTTTTTAACACCCCAGTAATCAATAACGACCAAATTTGATATTCTATCCAAATTATGACTAAAACCGAGTCTTTTTTACCTCAGAAAATTCAGCAGAAGAGTATTAAACCCGGGTTTATCTTAAATAGGACCCAAATAGGTGATTTAGCTAGCTAGCTAACAGAACCAGCACTGATGGTCCCATAGACTTCCATTCACTTGGCTGGCTAGGTTTGTTATGCTAGCCTTGCAGCTCCATTGCAGAGCTACAGAACCAGATATGAGCAAATATTTTGGGGGGAAAATGGTTGAAAAAATTAATTTAGGTTTTAATAATAATATTCCACTGAAGAGGTGGATAAAGTGGATGTGATGGTGTCTGATGGAAGCATTAGCCGCCTTCCAGAGATCCTCCAGAGATCCTCCAGAGATCCTCCAGAGATCCTCTCTTCAAAATCTTCGGAAAAAGTGGAAATTCAAGGCGAAAGTTTTTCGATTTTAGGCCCCAGGCTTACCCTTTATCCCGTAGGCCGTGTATTTCACCAGGTTGGAAGCCCAAGCAAGGCCTTAGCGGTGAACCATCCGTTGGGTTGACCTGCATTGCTGTGGGCCTACAGGAATCTGAAGACGTTCTCCAGCATCTACACTAACTGAGATTACCTCAGATTAACCCCTAACCCTTCAAAAAAAGTGGAAATTCTGGGCGAACGTTCATGTTTCAGACACATAGTGTCTCAGATTTTGGGCCCCAGGCTTACCCGTTAACCTGTAGGCCTGCGTTTTCGTCTGGAGCATTGCTGTGGGCCTACAGGAATCTGAAGACGTTCTCCAGCATCTACACTAACTGAGATTACCTCAGATTAACCCCTAACCCTTCAAAAAAAGTGGAAATTCTGGGCGAAAGTTCATGTTTCGGACACGTAGTGTCTCAGATTTTCGGCCCCAGGTTTACCCTTTAACCCGTAGGCCGCGTATCCCACCAGATAAGCCCAAGTGAGGCCTTAGCGGTGAACCATCCGTTGGGTTGACCTGCATTGCTGTTGACAGTATCGCTGATGGCCTACACAAATCTGAAGTTCTCCAGCATCTACGCTAACTGAGATTAGCTCAGATTCTGTCCCAGTGTTGTGGTGGTGGAGGAAGAAGAAGAAGAGGAGGAGGGGTGGTGGTGGTAGTGGTGGTGGTGGGTGGTATGTTGTAGAGGGGTTGAAACTGGATCTCCACACTACTTCACTATTAATAGTGGCGATGGTATTAAGGGCGCGAGAGAGAACCAGCCAACGCTGATTTGGAAGCACGCGAGAGGGGAAATATTCAAAGAAGGCCTGTGGGAGGTGGGAGGTGGGGGTTTGGGCCTGGATCGGGAGCCAAAAGCAGGCTGGGAAGGCCGTGGGAGGAGGAGGTGGTGGTGGTGGTGGACTTCTGTAGCTTCGCAGCTCGATTGTTGTTGTGTGTGTGTGTGAGAGAGATTAGCACGTGAGAAAGTTCTGCGTTCGGCCGTGAAAGTGGCGACGTGACGGATGGTCTGAGATTTATTTTTTCGAGGAAGCCTGGCTGAGATATGACCCCGGAGAGTGTCCCACCAGTGTGGCGTCATCTCCTGACGAAGCTCTTCGGTGTGGACCTGCAGGCCTGAACTGCTAAAGGCCAGTGCTGGGAACTCATGTCTAAGCTAAGAGCTTCCGCAGTCTATGACCACAGCCGAATTGGGCCAAGTGGACGCCTGACGACTTTCAAAATCAGAGTTGCAGGACCTCCCGCCACCTGTTGAGCGAAGCGAGGCGAGAACCACGGATCCAGAGTCCCTTTCAAACAGGAATTGTGGCTCTTTCCAGTCCTACAGCCTCCTCCGTTTCCTGGGTCCATACACTGCAAGTGACCACTGCAGCGGAGAAAGCCGACCAGCCAATGTCCACCCAAAGCCACCAAACCTGACCACAGTGGTGGAGAGCAGCAGCCTTGGTCAGTCGCCCGTCTCCGAAACTTTATAAGCCATCAGTCTCGGGGATGGAACTGACCAACCCACCTGGGACACACTAGCAACTGTCTAGCTACTACGTAGTAACACCTTAGCAACCAACCATTTAGCAGCACCATTAGCAACTCTGTTGCAGCCTCCAAGCATCGCTACAGCACCCGTCTAGACCATTTAGAAACACCATAGCAACCACTCTGGCTACTATGACTATACTTTCGTAACACCTCACCAACCATCTAGCAACACTATTGCACCTGTTTAGCGACACCATAGCAATTGCCCGGTATGCCGTAGCAACCACCTAATTTCACCCTACAAACCTCTAAGCAACTCCATCGCAGCACCATAGCGTTTGCCTGGTAAACCATGACAACTACCTAGCAACCACCTAGCAACACGCTGCCAACCACTAAGCAATCTATAGCAACGCTATAGTGCCCATTCAGCAACACGCTAGCAATCATCTGGTATATCGTAACACGCTACCACGCACTAGGGAACTCCATGGCAACCACATGACATACCATAACAACCACCTAGCAACTCTGGACCCGGGTTCTGTTATTCCAGCGGCTGAATACTCCTCTCTGATTGGTCGTTGAGCTCAGTATTAATGTAGTCTACTGTGATGGACTCTGGCCACTGTCTGAACCGTTTACACTACAACTGCACAATCACGCTGCTGTAGTCGGGCTGATGGTCGCTATAGTGTGTGTGTGTGTGTGTGTGTGTGTGTGTCCTGGGTGAATCCTGTCCCTGGGTTGCCCGGGTGAACGCGACTGCACAATAGGGCATTGATGGAGCCGGACGTGTATGGGGGGGGGGGGGGTCTCATGACTGTGCCATCGTACTGCGGGTGTCCCCCTCTGTCTCTCTGTGTGTGTGTAGGTGTGTGTGTGCTGCTGGTCCCCCTGCATTTACTCATAAAAAAGCCCATGTCCTCCAAGTTGAAGGTGGGTGTGTGTGTTTTGATTGTATCTGGAGACTGTACAGCTGTGTCAGTCTGTCTTGTGCTCTCGCGCCCCCTCTCTCTCTCTCTCTCTCTCTCATTCTTTTGCCCCCACCCCCCGCGCTCCCTTACTTTCACTCCTGTTCTCGCTCGCCCCTTCTCTAATTCTTCCAGTGCTTCTTCCATCTCGCTCTTGCTCTCGCGCACTCTCTCGCTCTTGCTCTCGCGCACTCTCGCGCTCTCCGTGTCTTTGTCTCTGATAAATGTTTGATAGCTGCGTTTAGGGTGGTGTTGTGTAACGGCTGTCCTCGTCCATCTGCGCAGATTCACACGCTGAGGTTTTCTCTGGCTGCGGAGGGGAACAGGCGGGCGGTGTAGTCGGGGTTGGTTGTATGCTGTGTTTTCACCAGCGGCTGGAGCAGTAAACCAGTCTCCCGGTTAATTAGGTGGTCTAGTCTAGAAGGTGTCCCCCTCATGACTCCCCCCTCCGCATGGCTGTGAAGTGAAGGTAGCTCAGGTAGTAAGTGTTGGGTGCTGGTTGGCTGCGTTCAGCCACACACTTCCACAATACACACTCCAGCCACAGGTGGGGGGTAGCGGGTGGGGGAGTGTCTCTTCCTTAGATCTCTATGTTGGAGGAAGGGAAAGGGGGGGGTGCATGCCTTCAGAAGAGGGCTCTGGATTTACATTGAGTGCTGGTGCAGGGGGGAGGCCCCTCAGCCCCTCTCCTAAACCAACTAGGAACTGCCCCCCTCCTATTGTTGCTTGTTTACCCACCCTTTAGAACTTCCTCCTCACGTTTGGGCTGCAGAGTCCGGTCCGGGGTTCTTGGAGGATCCCACCTGGTGGTTTGTGGCATAACCTACTAAATAATAGGTAATAATTAGCAGGCAGTGACTAATTGGTACTTATTTAATCATTAGTAGGTACTAAACAATGACTACTGAATAATTAGGTATTGATGAACTAAAACGAAATGAAAAAGTAGTATATGTGCTTTTGTAGTTATTTAATAATTAGTACTTAACTAACGAGTAGAATGTGCTAAATAATGGATAATGAATAATTAGTGCTGAAATATTAGTAGATATTGAATAATTAGTAGGTTCTGATTAACTAAAACCAACAGAATAATTGATATATACACATTATAGGTATTCAGGTATTTAGTAATACTGAATAATTAGTAGGTACTAAAGTATTGGTAGATATCAAATAATTGTAGGTACTGTAATTAAAACCAAATGAATAATTAGTAGATACCTATTAGTACTTGGTAATAATTAATAATTAGTAGATACTAAATCATGACTAGTGAATAATTAGTAGGTACTGCAACTAAAACTAAATATAGATACCTATTAGTAGTTACTGAATTTAGTACTTATCTAATAAATAGAAGGTACTAAATAATGGATACTAAATAATTAGTAGGTACTAAAGTATTGGTAGAGATCAAATAATTAGTAGGTAATGTAACTAAAACCAAATGAATAATTAGTAGATACCTGTTAGTACTTATTTAATAATTAGTCGGTACTAAATCATGACTACTGAATAATTAGTAGATACCTATTAGTACTTATTTAATAATTAGTAGGTACTAAATCATGACTACTGAATAATTAGTAGATACCTGTTAGTACTTATTTAATAATTAGTCGGTAGTAAATCATGACTACTGAATAATTAGTAGTTACCTATTAGTATTTTTTTAATAATTAGTAGGTACTAAATCATGACTACTGAATAATTAGTCGATACCTGTTAGTACTTATTTAATAATTAGTCGGTACTAAATCATGACTACTGAATAATTAGTCGTTACCTATTAGTACTTATTTAATAATTAGTAGGTACTAAATCATGACTAGTGGATAATTAGTAGGTGCTGATGAACTAAAACCAAATGAGCAGATACTTAGTAGAAGTTACTGAATTATTAATAGATACTGCATGCTTAGAACTTTATGGTTAATAGGTACTAAATAATGACTACTGAATAATCAGTAGGTGCTGAATAACTAAACCCAAATAACTTGGTAGATATTTATTAATTACTGAAGTATTAGATGTTGAATAATTAGACTTTTTTTTTTATACAGTAGATACTAAATAATGATAATCGGTAGGTGCTGAATAATTAGTACTGATTGCTGAATAATTAGTACTATTGATTAATTAGTGGATGAGTAGTAGATACTGAATACTTGGTATTTATTAGGTACTGAACAATGGCTAAAGGCATTAGATGTGGAATAAATACTTGATACTGAATAATTACTAGGTACTAAATTAGTAGGTTGTGAAAAGTCAGTACTTACTATTGTATTAAAAATATGAAAATATGAAAAATGGTTATTAATGGATGTCTGTCGGACAACCAAGCGCTTCCCGTCTCTCCTTCCATGTTTTAGCGGGAAAGCTAATGCTAGCGTTAATGCTAAAGCTCAGCAGACGTCAGTCAGTTAACGATGCTAAATTGCTGACGTTAACAGTCTGGATTCACAACATTGTGAAATCAATGGGATCAGAAATGCACCCCCCCCCCCAACCGGGCAGGGGTCCCATATCCCGTTAAATTCCCGCTTAGTGCTGAAAGTGTGAGTGGGAAGTGTGTGCTTTACGCCTGAGTGTGTGTGTGTGTGTGTGTGTGTGTGTGTTTGAGCTGTTGCTATAGCAGTGAGAGAAACTCGTTTGGCAGTGTCGAGTTAAGTCCCGCCTCCGAGGAGATCAGGTCAGGCGGTCAGTCACACTGATACACAGGCTTTTACAACATGCTGTGTGTGTGTGTGTGTGTGTGTGTGTCAGGATCAGCAGTGTATGTGATACATTCAGCCCAGTTTTCCACTTGTGTATCTGAGTGTGTACAGACTCGTGCAAAAGTTTGGACACCCTCTGCCCAATTCCACTGTGTCTCCACAGCGCCTGCCGGTTGGGCGCCGCAGAAGTGGGAGGGTCTGCGTGTGCGTACTAGCCAGTTGGAGACCCCGTGAGTTTATTCCAGAGGCTAGCGTTGCTTAGCCAGTTAGCTAGACCACAAACCTTTCCTTGGTGGGTCGTGTGGGTCAGGGCCGGGTTTTCAGACTGGTGTCGCTCGGCTCTTCGTGAGCTAGGAGCACGGAGATGCCTTGCCTGTCCTCCAGACCCCAACACCCCCCCCCCCCCCTTTTACAGAGGGTCTCCATTTCTTGCTGTCCAGCTCACAACCCCAAGCAAAGCCCCCTCACAGTTGGCAAGGGCTTCTTTGCATGCAGTGCAGTTCCTTGGTTCCTCCAGACGTACCTTCGCCTCGCCTTCTTCTGCGCTGAGGAAGCTTTAAGCAGGATCGTCTGGTGTGAGAGATCCCTCCCTCTCTCACTCTCTCTCTCTCTCTCTCACACTCTCTCTCACACTCTCTCTCTCTCACTCTCTCTCACTCTCTCTCTCTCTCTCTCACACTCTCTCTCACACTCTCTCTCTCTCTCTCTCGCTCTCTCCCCGAGGCTGAGCCGTGTCACTAATCTGTTGGATCTGAATGAGCGGCTTAGCCGAGCAGGAGCCGCCCAGGAACTAATCAGAAAGGGGGGACGGGAGGGGAGACGGCATGGAGGAGAACTTCCTCCTCGACTTTCCCTTTCACTTACACCAGCTCTGTCGCGCTCTCTCTCACACCATCTGCTAGAGCCTGGGGTTCTGTAGCCGCCTGTAATGCCCTCCGGATTAACCCCTAACACAGCGGGGTGGGGGGGAGCTGGTGGAGGTCTTGGTGGAGGAAAGTGGGTGGATCGATGTGGAAGCGGTGATGAGTGTGAAGCTGATTACCTGAGATTTACTGACCGCATTCATCCGTAATATTGGTTTGTGTGTGTGTGTGTGGGTGGGTGGGGGGGTGAAGAGAGAGAGAGAGAGAGAGAGAGAGACAGACCGTGTTTTGCCTTTCAAATGAGCAGAACGTGTTCATCTGAGCTCCAGTCTGATGAGGCCTGTAGGACCTAGGTCATGATCTCCGCCAGGTAGTCCCTAGCAAGTATATGGACAAAAGTATTAGGACGCCTGCTCATTCACTTGAGAGTTGATCCTGCTTTTGTCAGAGGAACTGTCTTTCAAACTTTCTACTAGGGGACGGGGGCGGGGGTGGGTCATACCCCTCTAGCCCATGCTGGTCGATGATACGACTGGCTAATCAATTGCATGTGGGCAGTAGTGGCTCAGTGGTTAGAGCTCTGGCTTGCTGATCACAGGGTTGTGGGTTCGAAACCCAGGCCCGCCAGTGCTGCCACCCTTTACCCTCCCTTAACCCAGTAAAGACGCTCGCTCTCCTTCTTTCCGTAGGTGAAGCGTAGATCAGCGGAGGTGCGGACATGAGTCGAGAGGTCAGCGCCGGGGTGGTGACGACCCCTCCTGCCCCCAGCGTGGGTCAGAAGGAGAGATACTTCGACCGGATCGACGAGAACGACCCGGAGTACCAGCGCAGCCGCAACATGTCCCCGGACCTGCGGCAGGACTTCCACATGATGGAGCAGAAGAAGAGAGTGACTCAGATCCTGCAGAGCCCCGTAAGAACACACACTCCGCTCTCAACACACACACACACACACACACACACACACTGCATTTAGATGCCCCACTTAATTGATTGGGGGTGGTGTCGCGAATGGTGCTGTTGTTGGCTAATTCAGCTAACAAGCACTGGAAGCTTAAGTTTCTGATCGGTTGCTAAGGTGGTTGCTAAGTAGTGGCTAGGTTGTGGCTATGATATTGCTATAGAGTTGCTTGGTGGTCGCTAAGTGGTTGCTTGGTTGTTGCTTTGGTGTCCCCGGTGGTTGCAATGTAGTTGCTAGCTTGTTGCTATGCTGTTGCTTGGTGGTTGTGAGGCAGTTGCTTTGGTGTTCCCAGTGGTTGCTAAGTAGTGGCTAGGTTGTGTCTTTGGTGCCTTTGCTAGGAGGTTGCTATGGTATCCCAGGTGGCTGCTTGGTAGATGGATGCCGTGTAGTCGCAAGGCAGTTGCTGTGTTATCTTTTGTGGTTGCCATGGTAGTTAATAGTTGTCAGGTGGTTGACGTGGTATTGCATGTGTGGCCAGTGTATTGGTGTCGTGGTAACGTAAGAAGGTGCAAAAATTGATTCCTGTAGGGGGGGAAATTCAGAAAACAAGTCAGACCAGACAGTGTGGGACGGGGAGATCGTACACACACACACACACACACACACACACACACACACACACGCGGTACAACCCAGGTCTCTCCCAGCGAGCCCCTGAAGTGTCTGTGGGCTGCGGTGGAGGGTGATTTACTGTGGTGCAGAGACCACTGCAGTCTCACTCTGCAGGAGACCCTCCAGAGCTGACCGTTTACAGCAGCTCTCAAGCCTGTCTGTCTGTCTGCCTGCCTGCCTGCCTGCCTGCCTGTCTGCCTGCCTGCCTTATTTATGAGGCAGCTATGAAGCTGCCGTCTTACTGTTGTGGAGTCAGGTGCCGCAGTGCTGCCCTGCCCTTCCCTGCCCGCAGCTTCAGTTTTGCACTGGAGCTTTTAAGGCTA
>NC_132902.1:2633075-2670575 GCF_030463535.1 Salminus brasiliensis | reverse complement strand
CTTTTAGACCGGACTAATGGAGCTCTGAGCGAAGTTCTGTACGGATGCTGAGCTGAAGTGAACTGGTCAGTCTCGGCCAGCCCACCGACTTGCGAGCCCACCCCAAATACTTAACCGTTGCTATAGAAATGCTACCAGTGGCCATGGCCCCAGTAATGCAGAGCAAAGTCGGGCATGCTGGGATTTCCCGCCGTGAGGGTTTGTGGGGCTGCATGGTTCAGCCGGGCCCAGCAGTGGCTTCCGATGGCTTTGGAGAGGGTTGATGGATGAAGGGTTTGCAGTGCTGGGCTAGTTTGTTCTGCAGGGCTGAGATGATGCTCAGATGGCTGAACATCGAAGTGCTGATGTCCATCCCGCAGTACTGGCACTGTCCTGATTATACAGGGTTATTAAAAAGTGAAAAGTGGGCTAAATTTTGTTATTGGGGTATTGGTGGAGATACCTGGTCCTGATTCTATATCCAGTTTTGGAAAATAATGAGGGGAAATTTTTGATTCTATAATAAATTCTGCATGAAATGTTGCTTACTGCCAAGAAGACAAATCTAACTGGGTGTTGGACTAGACTGGAATTAGGAAATTATGAAAAATTAAATTTGTGGTCATTTGTTATGAAAAAAAAAAATTAATATAAAAAAAAAAAAAAAAAAAAAATATATATATATATATATATATATATATATATATATATATATATATATATATATATATATATATATATATATATAAGCTCCATAAAGTTTAAGCTTTGAGTTTTGTACATTTTTATTATTATTATTTGTATTATTTATTTTGTTTGTTTTTGTTGAAATGGTTCAATTTGAAGGTGTTTTCTATTTTATTTTAAATATATATATTTTTATTATTCATAGAATTGTTGTTTTTTATTAATTTTTTTTTCTCTCCTTTTTCCCTCCCTTGGCTTTTTAACCCAGTAAAAACATTTTTGGAATTTAATGCCTTGTTTTGTTAGTTTGTTGTCTTCTGACATCTGAAGAAATTTGTTGGCCATTTCTCAAAATTTTAAATTTATTTATTTATTTTAATTTTAATTTATATTTACTTTTTTTTTTTTATTTATTTTGAAATTATTTTTTTGTTTTGGTTGACTGATATTTTTTCCCATTTGTTGATATTTATTTATTTTTAATTTTAAATTTGAAAGATTTGTTATCATTCAGCATCATAATAATAATAATAATAATGATTCCTTTTTGTTCTTATTTATTTATTTGCTCATAAATATTACTTTATTCTTTATTATTATGATTTTTTTTTTTTCTGGTGCAATGGTTCTCAACCCTCCTCTTGGTCCGCTCTCCGCTTCAACCCGTAGGTACAAAGCAAAACGTCCGGACTGTCGTGGGGTCTGGTTTTCGGGACCAGTTTGAGCACTCGGTTCTAGTGAGCGTTTCCTCCTTGGCTGTTCTGCTGTGACCGGAGCGCAGCGTCAGCTGTGGTGGTTGTGGCCTGTCGGGTGACGGGGAGTGTATTCGGGAAGTGGAGGAATGTGTTGGTCTGCTGTAATTTAGCCTGTGCTTCAAAAGCCTTGGCGATACTGTACCGTTTACACGCGCGTCATAATTACGAGTTGTCTGAGCATGTTTACAGTAGACGCTGGCCGTGATCAAGCGTGTGAGTAAGGCTGTGTCACAACACACTCGCTGACGCCTGTCATTACTGTCTGTGGACAGCCTGTCATCAGTCAGCAGTCGCAGGAGCCGGTGTAGCCGCAGCTCTGCTGATCTAGGGTCAGGTTTGATGGCGTTGGGGCGCTAGTGTGGGCACGGTGTGACGAATACGCTGGACTAGAAACACTTAAATATATCCTCTCTCTCTTTTCCAGGCGTTTAAGGACGAGTTGGAGGGGCTGATCCAGGAGCAGATGAATAAGGGCAATAACCCAGCCGGCCTCCTCGCCCTGCGCCAGATCGCCGACTTCTTCATGGCCAGCTCCGTCGCCGGCTTCTCCACCTCCCCCCTCAGTGAGTAGCTTAGTTTTTCCCTCCTGTCCCCGTGGCAACGCGGCATTCGGTCAGTTTCTTCCCGTCTCCTTTACCGCGTTCCTCCGTCTCCTCTGTCGCTCTTCCCAGCTCTCCACATGCGGGTCTGATCTTCATCAGGTCTCCGCAGTGCGGAACTAATCGATGGAGAGGGTACAGTGAACCCCATTCGCTGCCCTCCACGCGGATCCGTATCCAGCTATCAGCACAACATCCGTTCTAGAATATCAAAGCCCGAGTCAGTTCAAATAGAGCTCTGGGGTTCCTGAGGTCTGGTTTAGCTCTGCGGGTCCCGAGGGCGCTTCGGACTCTAGTATTCCTATGGTTTGTTTCAGATCTGGGGAAATCTGTGTCGAGTCTTGGAAGCCCGTCAGTGCGTTTGAGCTCTGTAATTCCAAAGGTCTGTATGAGCTCAAATTCCTGAGCTGTAAATAAACTCTGGAATTCCGGGAAGTCAAACGTGTTTGCGGATCTATATGAGCGAGATTTCCTGAGGGCTGCTTGAGCTCTTAAATGCAGGAGGTCTAGAAATCCTGCCATTTATTTGAGCTCATGAATAACCATGGATTTATTTGAGCTCTAGGATTCCCATCATATATTCCTGTGTGTCTGTTTAAACGCTAGAAGTCCGATGTGCCAATTTGAACACTAGATCTCTAGAATTCCCGTGAATCTTTATTTACTCTAGAATTCCCATACTTCTCTCTGATCTCTAGAATTCCCATTAATCCTTATTTATTCTAGAATTCCGATATGCAAATTTTTAAAAGCTAGATCTCTAGAATTCCTATGCATCCCTGTGATCTCTAGAATTCCCATTAATCTTTATTTACTCTAGAATTCCCATTAATCTTTATTTACTCTAGGATTCCCATTGATCTTTATTTATTCTAGAATTCCGATATGCAAATTTTAAAAAAGCTAGATCTCTAGAATTCCTATACATCCCTGTGATCTCTAGAATTCCCATGAATCTTTATTTACTCTAGAATTCCCATTAATCCTTATTTACTCTAGGATTCCCATTGATCTTTATTTATTCTAGAATTCCGATATGCAAATTTAAAAAAGCTAGATCTCTAGAATTCCTATACATCCCTGTGATCTCTAGAATTCCCATGAATCTTTATTTACTCTAGAATTCCCATTAATCTTTATTTACTCCAGGATTCCCATTGATCTTTATTTATTCTAGAATTCCGATATGCAAATTTTAAAAAGCTAGATCTCTAGAACATCCCTGTGATCTCTAGAATTCCCATGAATCTTTATTTACTCTAGAATTCCCATTAATCTTTATTTGATCTAAATTCCGATGTTCAAATGTGAACGCTAGGTTTCCTGATATCCAGAATTCCTGTGCATCTATTTGTAACTGCAGGTCTTGTTGAGCTCACCGGTTCCTGTAAGCCTGTTTGAACACTAGAATTCCTGCACATCTGTTTAAGCTCTGGAATTCCTTTTGGATCTGTTTGAGCTCTGGAATCGATCTGCTGGATGCTATGCGGTCTATTTCAGAGCTCTTGACCTCTGGACTTCCTTTATGGACCTTATCGATCAGAACTCACGGTCCAGTCAGTCTAGCTGGGGCTTAAAAGCAGTCACTGAACTGACGGCGGACTAAATGGTGACCGTAAGCAAATTAGACCGGTCAGCTCCCAACATTTAGATTTTATCATGTGCTTCCGTCCGCGGCCCTTCACGGCCACTCAGCTCTGCGTTATGAGCGCGAAAGTTCAGCCTGGCTATTTAGAGCCCGTCTCTCCATTAGATTAGTATTGACATGCTGGACCCGGCCAGTACTGACATGCATGTGTCCTTTTCAAGGTCAGCGAGGCTGGCGGTGGTGGACATGCCTAATGATCGCGTATTGAACTTGTGGTTCTGCAAACAACCAGATTTACTCGGTATTCCCCCTCGCTCCACATGGTGGTCAGCCAGGCCGCGTTTGCTTCCTTGGTTCTACGCTGGAGCCACAGGGCTTATGTAGTTAACAAGTAACAGCGTTGAATTATATGAGACTGTATGAGACGTCGCCGTCCACTAGCACGGACTGCAGTACATTAGTCCGAGTCTTGAAGTCCAAATATTTGTGGACACCCCTTCCAGTGAATGCACTCGCTTCAGGGCTGGGTTTTGCTGTCCTTGATTTTATGCCTAATCTGAAGCTCCTGCTCTACCCCTCTCCTCTTATCTCTCTCTCTCTCCAGGTTTGGGCATGGTGACCCCCATAAACGACCTGTTTGGCGCCGAGTCCAGCAACCTGGTGAAGGGCGAGAAGCAGACGCGCTGTAAACTGGCCAGCCTGTATCGGCTGGTGGACCTGTTCAGCTGGGCTCACTTCGCCAACTCCTACGTCACGGTGAGAACCGCTTTTCCGGGTCACTTCGGTTTCACTGTTGTAGCTGAGGTTGAGTTAGATGGTGGCGCATGGACGCTCCCTCCAGAGCCGCCGGTCCAGACTGGGACGCGTGGGGGGGGGGGGGGGGGGGGGGGGTTGTCCTGTTGTGGTAAAAGTTGTTGTGATATTTTTTTTTATAGACTCTCAGCAGGAAGTGGAGCTAATCTGCTTTATTTAGCTGAGGAACAACACAGCTGTCCTTGGATGTTCTCAGACTGTGTGTGTGTGTGTGTGTGTGTGTGTGTGTGTGTGTGTGTGTTTGTAGGTTCGGGTCAGTAAGGAACAAGACCACATTCTCATCATCCCCAGAGGACTCTCCTTCGCAGAGGCCTCCGCGTCCAATCTGGTAAACACACAGTTCTTCTTCTGTTCACCGCCTCAGGGTTTTCACAGCACAGCTGCAGCCCACGCCACTATTAACCCAAACCCTACATATAGTGCTTCATTTGTATGAGCCAATCAGAGCAAGGATTGCGTTACTCAAGTGTAAAAACACATTTTTTGGAAGCACTGCAGTTGGAATTGATGTAGAACACGTTCATTTCTATGGACTGTGGTAGTTGCTAGAAGAGCTGAGCATCAGCATTCAGATTACATTGCCAGTGGCAATCGTTAGGGGGCCAAGGCCTCTGAGTCTTTGTGGCGGGGACCCGGTCCCTCTGAGTCTTTGTGGCGGGGACCCGGTCCCTCTGCCGCATCGCGGAGCCAATAAAGCACGTACGGTGGGCAGCATTTTTAGTCTGGTTACATTTCTGAATCAGGGGATATTAAAGGAGGGGGGTTTCAGCATGACCTTGGCTCAAATCCTTCTACAGCCGCTACCCCTGTATTTTAGCCTCGCAGCGCACCAGAATTGGCTTTGACTGTCCGGTGGCGTTGATAAATGCACATTCAGTCAATGAGTGGAAAGTTGAAAGGCCTTGTCAGGATCCCAGAAACAAAATTCCCGTTTCCCGTTGCAGTCAAACTTAGGAAATGGGCCACTAGAATCAGCCCGGATGCTAGATGGGGTGCAGATGGCCATGGCTCTCTCCAAGTGGGTAGACGGCTGCGCCTCTCTCTCTCTCTCTCTCTCTCTCTCTCTCTCTCTCTCTCTCTCTCTCTCTCTCTCTCTCTCTCTCCCTACTTCACTTTCCTCCAGGCGCGTTGGTTGGTGGCGGTACATCAGTGGCAAGTGGCAAGATGCGCACCCTCCCAGTGTCCGGAGCGTTTCACGTGATTGGGGGTGGAGTACTAACAAGTGGGTTGGGGAGTTGGCTAATAATTATGGCTAATTAATTAATTACAAAAAATAGCCATGAATCTCTAATGGCTTCCTGTTCCTGACATCAGTTATGTTACCGTGCAAACACAACATAAATAGGTTGTTAATTGTTTAATTGATTTTAACTTATAATTTAGCGGTGATTAAAGAAATCATAAAGACATCAACTTAATTAATTAATTAAATATTTGATATATATTTTAAAGGCCTGCTATTTTGCTTTCTTCTAAAGTGCTCTAGAATCTTTTTTTTTTCCTAGGGGTATTTTTATCAATTTATTTATTTAAATTTATTTTTGGAAGAGCTCCGATTCCCTAATTGCAGACCTACAACCCAAGACCTGAGTTGGAGGTGGGGGGGGGGTTCTTTGCAGCGAAATACCTGAATAGTGACGTCAGTGCCTGAACACTGGCCCCTGGAACAGTTAGCTGAGAATTTCCCACGACTACCTGAGCACCTGTGCTGATTTCGGAGGCAGGAACAGGCAGATCCAGGCCCGGAGCACCAGCCCAGTCCACCATTGCTGCTGTGGCGGCGGCCCGCATGACTGAGCACATCAGGGGCGCGGTGACGAGCCGGCGATGAGTAGGATCGGGTGTGTTGGAGCAGAAACAAAAACCTTGAGTTCTACGGATTCAAAGTTCTGGGCCTAGAGGCACAGAAACACGAGCGCCTCCTTTCAGGCATGATCATCTCTGAGCTTTACACTCTGTTTACCCACAAACAGCGCAGACGCCGCTGAGACAGTCCTGCATCTGATAGCTTTGAGCGGAGAGAGGCATAGGGGTGTGTGTATGGGTGTGTGTGTGTGTACGCTCTGTGGTGTGTTTTGAAGGGTAAAGTGTTGGCAGGCCATTAGAGAGCCCTGAGCAGTGTTGGGTGTGTGTGTGTGTGTGTGCCAATGCTTGGTTTGTAGTTAATCAGCCATGAATTTCACCAAAAGAATCCCGCCACGTCTTCGGTTACCGGCAGGCCGGCGTGATGGTCAGGCGTGTGCGGTCATGTCTGCTGGAGGATTGCAGAGCCTTTCCTAGCACTGAAACTCCAGACAGTTCAGTGCTGCAGTGCTTCAGTCTCGTCTAAACTGAAGCTTTTCTGAAAAACCTTGTTTCTGGACGAAGCTCAAATACCTTCTTACTCCCTATATAGTGAGCCACATAGGTCGGAAAGAGGCCGCGTCTTCACGTAGGTAGCACTAGGTGTCCGATTCCCACACATCAATAAATGTAAACACGGGTCTATTACAGGTATATTAGTAAAGCTCTGTTTACGGTGTAGAATCTGTCTTGTGTAGTGAACTACGTAGGGAGCAGTGTGTCATTTGGGATTAACCCTCTGTTTTCTTCTTTGTGGCCAGCTTTTATTTATTTATTTACTTATTTATATTTCTTTTTTGTCAGTGTTTGGATGGTTAGTATTAGACATCAACCGATATGATGTTGTTTTTTTGTTTTTTATAGCTGATGTTTAGAGGTCCGGGTCAGCCTTTCTTTATTTATGTATTGCGCCAATTTCTAGACGTTTTTCCTCTGAGGCGTCAATGTGGGGGCCGAGCTCTTGTCAGGCTCGTGTGGCTAGCATTTTTTATTTATTTTTTTATTTTATTTTATTTATTTATTTGTCGATGTTTGGATGGTTAGTATTAGAGATCATAAATATGTTGTTGTTTTGTTTTTTTTGTTTTTTATTATAGCCAATGGCCTATACGTGCTGCCACTATTTATTTATTTATTTTATTTTATTTATTTATTTGTCGATGTTTGGATGGTTAGTATTAGAGATCATAAATATGTTGTTGTTTTGTTTTTTTGTTTTTTATTATAGCCAATGGCCTATATGTGCTGCCACTATTTATTTATTTATTTATTTTATTTTATTTATTTATTTGTCGATGTTTGGATGGTTAGTATTAGAAATCATAAATATGTTGTTGTTTTGTTTTGTTTTTTTATTATAGCCAATGTTTAGAGGTCAGGGTCAGCCGATGGCCTATATGTGCTGCCACTATTTATTTATTTATTTTTGTATTTATTGCGACAATTTCTAGGCGTTACTAGACCGAGCCCTCGGAGGCGTCGTCGTGGGGACCGCGTTATTTACATAACGCAAAAATGACACACTATTAATAACAAGTGCATGCATAGCGTTTCTGAACTTCATCATTTGTTGGACGCTATATAAAATAAAAAGACAAAAATATAACAATGAATACTAATAGAGCTGCAAACACTTTTTTTTTGTTTCTGTACTTTTTTTTTTATATATAGAACAAAGTCCTGAAGTAGCCAACTGTGAATTAAACGTTTAAAAGTTTTAGTGCACTAGACGTTTTAGCAGCATCAGAAACCTCTCTTAGTGCAGCAACCCCCTCGTTTTTGAGTGCTGGAGGTTCTGTAAGCGTTACAGACCAGTATATAAAAACCAGCAAACTCTGAGGGTGAGGGCGTCGAAGCAGCGGTGGATTAGGGACCAGTCCAGTGCCTACAGGCTGTTCCGTCCACTAGCAGTCTCAGTTTTGGGATGGTCCACTGCAGATATAAACGCTAGATGAAAGTGCAGGCCTTAAATATGTGCAGTTTTTAATCCAATAAAATATGGAAGCCAGTTCAGGTTTTAGCTCATCAGCTCGTTTGTTGGGGCTTCATGAGACTCTTTAACCTTCTGGAATGTCTTTTCTGAGTGTGGAAAAAGGCATGGCGAGGATTACGTTTTTTTTTTTTTTGCTTGTGTCAGCTGAGAAGTGTGTGTGTGTGTGAGATAAGCATTTCGCCATTTTACAGAGCTGTATGGTAGTGATGGGGATTGTGAAACAAATGCAGGTCAGTGTGGCGTAAACTCTAAATAGTTGTTGCTTGTTAAACTTGACCTTGTGACCCTTTGGCAGCTGTTGCTGTTTTGGCAAATTGTGTGTGTGTGTGTGTGTGTGTGTGTGTGTGTGTGTGAGAGAAAGAGAGAGAATGCCGTTTTAAAAGCCTCAGGCTTCAGCCTCTACCCTTGACCAAGGTCCTTGTGTCCCTCCATTCACTACTGTTCTGCTATTCAGTGCTATTGTATTCACCCTGCATTGAGTTTTAGATGCAGGTCTTTCGGTTGCCATGACGACCACGTTAGCCACAGTCCTGCGTTTTTCTTCTTCTTCTTCTTTTCAGACGTCGCGAAGTTGCTCGAACGTCCAGCTGTGAACCGCTTGCCTCCTGCCAGGTGCCCTCCCGGCTCCAAGTGCTTGGACCCCTGACAATTGCCACTTGCAACACGTTTTCTACGTCAGTTTCGGCAACAGACGACCGACATAGCAACCGAAAGACCTCTCGGTGGTGGTTGGTAGGGTGTTGCTAGGCAGTTGCTATGACGACCACGTTTGCCACAGTCCTGCGTTGTTCCCCTCAGGCGTCGTGAAGTTGCTCTCGCGGCCAGCTGTGAAACGCTTGGCTTCTGCCAGGTGCTCTCGCGGCGCCAAGCGACCTTTTTATTTTTATTGCACCGCAGCACGGGTCAGGCCGGTTCCTCGTCCGTCGTCACGCCTCCGAGTAAGCATCCATCAGTCGGTGACAGGTGTGTACTTTACCTTCTGCCACATACCTGTGTTGGCTCTGCACGGCAGGTGTATTTGCAGGTGTTGTGTTTATTGGCTGTATGCAGGGCAAGGCCTCCTAAAAAGCCTTTCTGCTCTCTGGGTCTCGAACCTATGATCTCCCGATGAAGGGGCCCTGGCGACTGCTCCACTCAAAAGTGGGTTCATTGGTGTACGTGCTTGCTGTGGGCAATCCTGACCAGAAGGTGGTTACTAGAAGCTTTCATCTGATGATGATGATGATGATGATGATGATGATCTCGTGTAATTCAGGTTACGTTGCCAGTGGCAATAATCGGGGGTCCAAGCACTGAAAGAGGTTATGGAGCCAGTAGAGCACACATGACTGGCAGTGTGTTTAGACTGGACTTTTAGACTGGATTTATAGTTGGTCCAGGGTCTCAACATGGGTTTTGTTTGGACTAGAAACTAAATTAATAATTTTATAAATAATTCCAAAATAACTTGATTTAGTGGTTTAAAACATAAAAACTATTAAAGTGCATTTCCTGAAAAAAAAAAACACAGCATGCTCAGCTTAAATGTGTGGGTGTTTTTTTATTTTTGTTTTTGTTGTTTTGTTTTTGTAAATATATAATTTAATAATATTTGTAAAAATAATCTTATACAGTGGTTTTATTACACACTAACTACAATTTAGCATTTCCCGTTAATAATAAAAATAAAAAACCCCAGATTGCTTGCTCAGCTAAAGTGGTTCCCACTTCCAGGCAGATTCTAAGATGTTGCTGGTTGTTGGTATCTAGGGTGATTACTGTTTTTGTATCATCACGACTGGTTGCTAGGCAGTCGCTGTATTGGTTCTTTGTCTAAGAAATTGATGTAGAATAAATCTTCAAATAAAATTACAGCACTTGGTGTAAGGCTCCATATTTATGCTCTGTTTGATTAGATCCAGGATCCCTGCAGTGTTGCTAGGTGGTTGCTATGGTGTTGCACTGTGGTTGATGGGGTGGTTGTTGTTGCTGCTAGGCAGTTGCTATGTTGGTTGGCCTTTGAAGAAATTGATGTAGAACACTTCCTTAGGTTGCATCACAAGCGGCAATTGTCAGGGGTCCAAGCACTTGGGGCCGCCGCGGTGGTGCCGCTGGGCGGTTGGTATGGTAGTTGTTATCGTCCTCTTGTCCAATTACATCGCAAGTGGCAATCCAAAAATCCCCGGGGTCCAAGCACGTTGAATAGGTCCAGGATCTCATTAGGAGGCTTTTTTTTTTTGTTATTTGCAGTGGTTTGGTTTCTGAACTTGAGGTTTACGTGTCTGGCTTTAAAAAGAAAAAAAGAAAACCTCTCTGATCAGATCTGTATCTTTCGTCCCTTGACGTTAGGGCTGCAGGCTCGGCGTGGGTGGGTCTGCGACTGAAAGGCGGGGGGGTTGCTGCAGCCGGAGGAAAAGGTCGCTTTGGGTTCAGAGTGAAACTTTGGCATGCGGCACTCTGCACGCTGTCTGAAACTGGAGGTGAAGGAGAGGACGACTGCAGGAAGCTGGAGTACCGGCTTAATGCTGGACGGACCACGGCGCTCTTCAGCTGATGATGATGATGATGATGATGATCGTGGCTTAGTTGGCTTGAAGCTCAAGCTTGCGGTGGTGGGGTGGAGGTTAAGGTGGGGGTGGGGGTGGGGGGTCCTGATGGATTAAACAGTGTTCCCACCAGTCGGAGTCACCACATTTGGGGAATCCTGATGGGGCTCAGATTGTAGGGTTGTAGTTAGTAAGTTCTGCTGGTGTTTCCTGTGAAGGCTGTTCGGAGCCTGAGGCCTGCAGCAGAAGCTCAACTGAAGCCTGTTCTTCTGGGAAGCACATGATCCACCTTATTACATAACCTGGCCCTGAAGCTCCGACCAGCCCAGTTCCAGTCATAAGGCAGACGTGTGTGTGTGTGTGTGTGTGTGTGTGTGTGTGTGTGTGTGTTGGTTGGGGGGGGAGCTGATGGTATTGACAGGTTTGTGAAGGGACAGTTGTGTGGTGTGTGACAGCATTATTACGAGGCTCGTCTGCAGTCGCACTGATGCTGTAAACACGCCAGCAGGACTCGTGCTCTCGCGCCTCGTCCCTCTTGCTTTCGCTCGCTAGGTCAATCCCTGTAGTCTTTCTTTCTCTCGCCTTCTTTTTTCTATGTTTCTCATCAAGTTCTTCTCTTCTCTCTTTCATGCTCGTTTTCTGTTTCTGCTCTCGCGCTCTTTCTCTCTCTTTTTTCCTGTCTCTCGCTCTGTCCTCATTGTCGCTCCATTTTTCTCCTGAATTTCTCTTTCTCTTTCTCTTCCCCCGCCCATCTCTTGCTTCTTTTTGCTTCTTTTTTTATTGGGGCTATCGCGCCCTCTCACTCTGGTCTGCTGGCTCTTACGGCTCTGTCGCATTTTCTCTTACCTTTTCTCTCTGTCTGTGCTTTCTCTCTCTATCCACACTCACACACACTCTCTCTCTCTCTCTCTCTCTCTCTCTCTCTCTCTCTGTCTCTCTCTCTCTCTCTCTCTCTCCCCCTGTCGCGCGCACACGCTCTCGCGCTCCCTGGCTGGTTTATGAAGGGTGTGGTTGTATGTGAATGTAAAGTCAGCAGCTTAAAGCTCCAGCTCTCCTCAGCAAGGAGCTCTTGCAGCTCGCTCTGGTCCATCCAGAGCAGCTCAGAGGTCAGTCCTGCGGTTTTGTCCAGAGAGCAGGTCCTCCTCTGCAATCCTGCGGGTGGGTAAACGGCCTCTAACCCGATAAAGGCCCTAATGAACCCTCCATAAAGGAAGCATCATGGGTAATTGAGTCAGTAAAGCCTCAATTAACGGTCATTTCCTCGTGTGTGTGTGTATGTGTGTGTCCTCAGAGGCTGCTTATTTGATCATTTCTGGTGGTCTGGAACGCTTCATTCACTCTGTGCTTGTGTTTGTGTCTCTCTAGGTGAAGGTCAACATTCTGGGTGACGTGGTGGACCAGGGCTCCACCACTCTGCGGATCGACCCGGCCGGGTTCAGTCCCCACGCTGCCATCTACTCCATGAGGCCGGACGTGCGCTGCATCGTCCACATACACACCCCGGCCACAGCAGCCGTGAGTAGCATGCTGCTCTTACACCTCTTTAGCGTAACTACTCCTGGATGAATGTCTCCCCTCGTGGGGGAGGGCGAGGCCAGTCATGCTCTATGGGTCTCCACCGGCAACCTCGCTGGTGTCGAGTGTTGTTGGTCTCGTTTACTGAGGGTTCTCTCCATCGTCCCGCAGGTGTCTTCGATGAAGTGCGGCCTGCTGCCCATCTCGCAGGAGGCTTTGATTCTGGGGGATATCGCCTACTTCAATTACCAGGGCATTCTGGATGAGCAAGAGGAGAGAGTGGAGCTCCAGAAAGCACTCGGACCTTCAGCCAAGGTTCTACACACACACACACAATCACATATACAATACTGACGTATGCTGTGCTGAGAACTCCTGGTTTAGGTGTGTGGGGTGTGCTGATGACCACCAGTGATGTCATTGTGTGTTTCAGGTGCTGGTTCTGAGAAACCACGGCGTGGTTGCTTTGGGGGAGACCATTGAGGAGGCTTTCCACTATATCTACAATGCCCAGTTTGCCTGCGAGATCCAGGTTAGACCTCTAGTCTGTCCATCTTCGTCTGTCTGCCTGTTGCAAGGGGCACGGGGGGTGATACGGCAGAAGCTGCCTATAACCTGACCCGTGCAAAACTCCTAGTGTAGCATAGACTACCCATCCTGTAGCACATCTCGCCAAAAAGCACATCATTTGACCAAGGGTGCCCAAACATTTGCACAGTGAGTCTCGTAACAAAGGCCAACGATGCTGGACGTGTTGGATGTGTCTCCCAAACGAATCCAAGGGTGCCTATAGGGGGTACCTGCCGACGGTAGTCTGCAGAGGGGACCCCTTCACGAACCCGGGGCAAGGTGTTGGGCTCCCAAGGCTCATCAACGCAGCAAGGTGGTCTCAGCTCAACTGGTGGCCACAGAAAGGGCATGTTGCAACACCCAGCCCATGCCCACCCGATGCTCCTACTTAACTTGCAGGTGCGTCTCGGCAGCAGTAAGCACAGGACACCTTCACATGGAGGACTAGCGGAGAATTGAGCTGGTGGTCATAACGATTCAGCTCATGGTGATTGTGGGGTTGCCCACTGTCTCCAGTTGTGTTCGCTAGATGGGAGCTTTGCGCAATGTCTTCCTCCCCCTCAACCCAGTCACCCCTCCTCCCGTCTTTCTGCCTCTTATCTTTCTCTCTCTTTAAACGAGCAGCCGTAATCGCTGCGTGTTCACTACAGAAGAATGCACTAGCATGTGGTGTTTGCCTGATTATTAGAAATCCCCCTAAAACTCCCTGTTACAAAACACTGTTCCAGCTTGGTACCGAAGCAAGTATACGGATGACTCTGCTACAAATAAAACCCTGTGTTTTGAAGTTTCGCTTTGCTTAGCTGAGCTTTTATTCACAGGTCCAAAATATGACCTTGCTAAAAGGAATTCCTACCATAGAAGAACCAAAACTTCTGGATTGTTGCAAATGAAACCTGCAAGTTTGAACTTAGGAACTTTTATAGGACCTCCAAAGTTGAAAATGTTGAAGATCCTCCAGAAAGGTGTCGGTGGAGAAAGTGTCAAAGAAGAAAGAGCTGTTATTGAAGTTTGTTTTTAATAGAAAGTCCATATAAATAAAATTTAACAATGTGAAGATAGTGAAAGGAAGACTTGAGATGGAAATTTACCACTACAGAATGACCAGTTTTGGTTTCCTGAAAAACCTTTGATTGTAAATGAGAACGGCGAGAAGAACTTTTTCTAGAACCTCCAAAAGTAAAAGTTTAAAGAATTCCGAAAAAATTAAGAGAGTTAAATTAAAGAAACTAAATCCCAAATTCAAACCGTAGAAGAATCAGTTTTGGTTCCCTGTAAATTCCTGGATTGTTGTAAATGGAACCTACAAGGATGAGGAACGTTTATAGAACCAAAATTCCCCAAAAATGTCCTCTAAAAGAACCTCCAAGGAGGAAAGCACTAGGGAAAGGAATCCCCACCATAGAATGACCAGTTTTGGTTTCCTGAAAACCCTTTGATTTATAAATGAGAACAGCAAGAAGAACTTTTTATAGAACCTCCAAAGTAAAAAAAAAAGTTTAAAGAATTCCAAAAAAATTAAGAGAGTTAAAGAACTAAATTTCAAATTCCAACTGTAGAAGAATCAGTTTTGGTTCCCTAAAAAGTCCTGGATTTTTGTAAATACAACCTACAAGTATTAGGAACTTTTATAGAACCAAAATTCCCTAAAAATTAAAAGAACCTCCAAGGAGAAATTCGCTAGGGGAAAGAATCCCCACCATAGAAGAACCAAAACCTCTGGATTGTTGCAAATAAAACCTGCAAGTATGAATTTAGGAACTTTTACAGGACCTCCAAAGTTGAAAATGTTGAGAAGATCCTCCAGAAAGGTGTCGGTGGTTCAAAGAAGAAAGTGCTCAAAAAATAAGCCAATTATAGTTCCTGGAAAATCTGATTATTGTAAATAAAAATTTCTGTTATTGAAGTTTGTTTTTAATAGAAAGTCCATAAAAAATAATTATGTGAATGTAGTGAAATGAAGACTGAGGTGGAGAACTACCACCACAGAATGACCAGTTTTGGTTTCCTGAAAGCCCTTTGATTGTAAATGAGAATGGCGAGAAGAACTTTTTACAGAACCTCCAAAGTTTAAAAAAAAAAAAGTTTAAAGATTTAAAATTCCGAAAAAAAATTAAGAGAATTAAAGAAACGAAATCAAAGAAACAGTTTTGGTTTCCTAAGAAATTCCTGGATTGTTGTAAATACAACCTACAAGTATGAGGAACTTTTATAGAACCAAAATTTTAAAAAAATAAAAAATAAAAATAGCCTCAAAGCGCTAGGGAAGAGAATCCCCACCATAGAAAATCCAATTTTGGTTGCCTCAAAACCCTTTTTTTGATTGTTGTCAATTAGAACTGCAAGTACGAAGAACATTTTATGGTACCTCCAAATATTTTGGGTTTTAAAGAACCTCAAAACAAATGAAAGTGGTTCATAAGGGAAGAACATACTGAGGGGAATTGCTACAATAATAGAACCAATTTTGGTTCCCTGAAAACCTTTGGATTGAAGTAAATGAGAACTAAATGAGTTTGAAGAACTTTTGTAAAGAAGACAAAGTTTAAAGAACCTCAAAAAAAAAAATTCTAAAGAAGCAAAATGTGGCCAACAGAAAAAAATGTCTTTGAAATATTGAAAAAATATAATTTTTAAAATCTTAGTCAAGCTGTTTCTGAAGCAGTTAGAACTCTTCAGTTTATTGAGGAGTTATTAATCGTGTTGTAAATGCAGAAACTGCAGTGAATTTGTTGGGAATAGTTAAGCATGTTTTGTGGCGTCCCACAAGGTTCTATTTTAGGGCCTATAAAACTGCTGTTAATTATGAGAGTAGTGCAGTTCTGAGGGTGAGGAACTGCGATGTAGGCCTTTCTATGGGGTTTAAGGAACGATTGGACTCCAGACCGTTTATTTGGACCCATCTAAAGCTTGTCGATCATTTCCCTCCGCAGGTGAACGCATTCTCCTGTGCCGGCGGGGTGGAGAACCTGATCGTCTTGGATTTGGAGAAGTACAAGTCCCGGACGCAAGGCGTGGCCGAAGCTGGCGTCAACATGGGCTCTCAGCACAAGTGGAAAATCGGAGAGCTGGAGTTCGAGGCCCTCATGAGGATGCTGGACAACATGGTGGGTGCAGCCTGCTTTCAGGCCCTACCAGAACCTCGTGCTTCCTGTAGCCCTACGCTAGGTTACCCACAGATCCTCTGCAGGAAGGCTTCGTAGGCTCATTCGATTGCGTCGATTGAAATGGACAGAAGTATTTGGACACCTGCTAGTTTATTGTTTCTCCTGAAATCAAGGGTATTAAAAGAGCTTATCCTGCTTTTCTTGGAGTAACTGTGTCTCTACCATCAAGGGAGGAAAGGCTTTCTACTAGGTTTTGGAGGAAATTGCTGTGAGGATTTGATTGCATTAGCAATGGCGCACCTTTCATCATTGCAGTGAACTTAATGCTGGGGGGCTTTATACCCCTCGAGCCCATGCCTGGCGTTAGACAGCATGGTGTCCATTCTGTTGGCAGTCTGTAAATAAATACAGTAAATGGAGACTAGCATATCGCATACAGTAGCCAGTGACGAGGCTAGCAAATGCAGGCAGGGTGTCCCAAGCTCATCTCTCCTTCAGGTTGCATCGTCACGAGGGGGCTTCCTAGTTTTTTAAAGCCCCCCCAGTGTTTTAAAGCAGGACATCTGTCTCTGGAGAGTCCTCTAGGATGCGATGCGGCCCGAGTGCCCCTTCAATTTCGAATTAACCTGAATTTAATGAATTAAAGCTGTGTGGAGTTAAAGGCTGTCTGTTGACCCTGCGTGTGTTTTGCCCCCTTCCGGCAGGGTTATCGCACAGGCTACGCTTACCGGCACCCGATCGTGCGGGACAAGCCGCGGCACAAGAGCGAGGTGGAGATCCCGGCCACGGTGACGGCGTTTTCCTTCGACGACGATGAGACCCCGCGCTTCCCCTTCAGGCTCCTCCAGCAGCGGCAGCAGAGGGAGAAGACCCGCTGGCTCAACTCCCCCAACTGCTACACCAAGGTCAACGTGGCGGACGGAGGCCAGGAGGAGAGCGCGCGCACCAGGACCATGGTACGTGTGTATGGCCTAAGACCCCCCCCTGCAGTCTGCTGGGCAGGGGGTTCTCCAGACTGCTGTGGACTGTTGGAGTTAGAGCTGACCTGCCCGAATGCAGTCAAATCTGCACAGCAATGTTCAGAAATCCTTCGAGTCAAATAGAACCCACGGCAGCTTCACGGTCCAACCTTCAGTACGTCACACGTGCATCAGCTAGTCAAAGCTGGTTTAGCGGTGCCCTCTAGTGGCTGTTTTTTTTAACTATTACCATTGAATAGAGCATTGACACATGCACTATACTGGTTGTCCAAATGTTTGTGGACACCCCTTCTAATGAATCCCTCTAGCTACTTTAAATAGCGTTGAGCTGTGGAGCTTTATGATGGATGGTGCTCCAGCCAATGCTTTTGGGAACCAGTGAATGAGCAGGTGTCCCAATACTTTTGTCCAAATAGTGTATTTGGAGTGTTTTTTTCGGATTTAAGGATTTGATTGTATGCATGATCTACGGTCCTGCTTCATGTCTAAAGCCTGCTGTTCTTCTCTCACCCTCTTAGTGGATGAAGTCCGAAGACGGCAGCACCAGCAGTGGCACCCCGATTCGTATCGAAGACCCCAACCAGTTCGTCCCCCTGAACACGAACCCCAACGAAGTTCTCGCTAAGAGAAATAAGGTGGGTCTTGTGCTGTTTCTCCAGCCCCTTAAATTATTCTCGAGCCCTTCGAGGTGGCGTACCCCGGCAACCACGGCAACCGCTGAACTGTGTAGGGCAGTGGGGTTCCTCCAGGACCAGGGTTCAACTCCTTTCTCCATGTCCGTTTCAGATCAGAGAGCAGAACCGCTTCGACCTGATGACCGCTGGCCCACAGTCTCAAAAGCTGGCCGGAATCGTGGTGGAGAGACCGCCGGTAAGCACACTACATTACCCACAGTCCTCTTTGCCTCACTTCCTTCGAGCTCGTGAATAATCGGCATGAACTGAGGAGCCTGCAGTACTCAAGACGTCTGCTAGGGGCGCCAAACTCTAACTTTTTTAGAAAGAGAGAGGCGGTCAGCGAGCGGGCCGCTGGTCCAAGCGTAAACTAGGCCTGACACCATTTTGCCGTGATTGTGTTACATACACCAGATGGACAAAAGTATTGGGACGCCTGCCTGTTCCTTGTTTGTTCTGAAATCAAGGGGTGTAAAGAGCTGATCCTGCTTTTGTTGGAGTAACCGTCTCCACTTTAGAAGGAGCATTGCTGTGAGGATTCGACTGCATCCAGCCACAAGAGCGTTAGTGAGGTCAGGGTGGTGGTCACCTCCCCATCCTCATCCGTCATTCGGGAGGACAGTTAGTTCCACTTGGCTCAATACTTAAAGCAGCCGTGTGCATTCATTAGATAGGATGTCCATAAATATTTGGACATATAGCGTATAACTGTGGTCTTGCTAGCTATGTAAATACACTGGCCATCCCACCGAAAGCGGGCGACGACCGAGCTAACAGTGTTGATCTGTATTAGCGTCGTGTTAATGCGGCTGTGTGTTTTGCTTTAAAGGAGCAGTCACCTGCACAGGTAACGTGGCTAATATGCTAGGTTTTGTTTTTAGTGCTGCTTGCGGTGCTTTTGTGCTTTGATGGTCCTTCAGACAGTTATTATTATTATTATTTTATTTTGGTCTTTGCTTGTTTTTTTGTTTGTTTGTGTTTTTGTTTATTTTTGCCGGACCGCCACGTGGGCCAACCATTATTCGTCCGTTTCGGCCACTCCCTGTCCGGGAACAGGCCATTTAAAAAAAAACGTAGTTAGCTGGGTTTTGTGGAGTCCCACAGGGCTCTATTTTAGGGCCCATGGAACTCCGATTCAGATGCAAGTTAACGAGTTTAAGGAGCCGAACGTAGCTCTGAGAAATCGTCCATGAGTCCGGTGAAGGTCAGAGATGATGGTGTTCCCCACTGGCTGGTCCGGCTAAACCAGGCTTGCCTAGTGTTTGAAGTCTGGAATCAGGAATTGCTGAAACTGAAATCCCAGGTTCGTCCCAGTAGGCGTTTCTGCCTAGTGACTCCAGGTGGGCTCCGGTATCGTGACCCCCGCTAGTCAGGACATTTCGGATGTTCTCCATCCTCCCACAGCTTCAGCAATTCCTGAGAAGGCTGGACGTTTGCATGGTGCTCTCTGCGGTGTTGCCAACTCAGCAAATTTTTTTCTTTTCTTAAAGCCACTAGCGACAAATCTAGCGACTTTTTCTGGTGTTTATATTTATTTACATTTACGGCATTTAGCTGACTCTCTTATCCAGAGCGACTCACAGGGAGTAGTACAGCGACGGGACAGTGTAGTGTTGGGAGTCTTGCCCAAGGACTCTTATTGGTGTAGTGCCGCAAAGTCACCCAGACCGGGAATCGAACCCCAGGGGTGTGGTAGCTCACTGGCAGGTAGTGTTATTGGAGACTCTGAGGTGAACACACACACACACACACACACACACACACACACACACACACACACATAACGCTCACAGTGGATGAACTGCTGCCGCTGACCCCGGCCCCTATTTCCAGAGCGGGGTGTAAATGTATAAATGCGTCTTCAGAGAGACACGAAAATAACTTCCACAGTCATAACGTTGGTCTAGACAAAGTCACGAAGTTATTTTTGTTATATTTGTAGTTCTTAAATATTTAGACAATTATGCAAATGTGGACCATTATGCAGATTAGGCGATGAGGTCGTTTGGCGGCTTCTAGCGACTTCTAGGGCCGACGGTAGCAACGTTCCTTGCTGAGAATTTGGCAACACCTGTCTGTCTGAAGTTGCTACTCCACTGATGTGTCTGATGCTCGTCTGAGGTTACCTGTGGTTTCCTCCACCTTGAGTGGTGCAACCATCTTCACTTGTGTGACCTGTGGTTTGGTTGAGTGACCTTTACTTTTGTGTGTGTGTGTGTGTATGTGTAAGAGGGACCGTACAGGACCGTAATTCCAGTATATATTGTCTAACAGTGTCTAAACCCCCCCCCCCTTCAATACACCCAGCCCTACACAGGCGGAGATGAGGATCAGGCCGAGCCGCTGCCGCCCAACCCATTCAGCGAGCTGACGGCGGGAGAGCTGGACACCTACAAGAAACAAGTGGAGCGCCACCACCTGGGACTCGATGGTAAAACCGCGATCCTCGCTCTCGTAGATTTAGTGGGAACCCACATGAGCATAACCTGACCCCCATTATCCCATAGGCGTTGATCTGACTCTGGGTTTTGGAGCTACGTCCCCAACTATGCTGCTCCTCCTCCGGGGAGGGGGGTTAATTAAAACGCTTGGTTCTGGTTCTACCCAGTTTTTGGTTCTCTAAATCAGTTCTCAGGATCTCTGGAGAGGTTCTTGTTTTAGCTCGGATAGCTTCGCCACCTGGTTTAGCTGGAACCTCCAGGCAGGATTACCTTCCGCTGTTAGGGTACTAATTACCTTACATGAAGCTGCGGGGGTTCTTCAGTGAAGGCAGCGGTTCTGTGTGTACCCAGAAAGACCCATTTGGGTGCTAGATTGTTTCTATGTCTGGTAAAAGGGCTCCCATCCCATTGGATGGAAAAGCCTGTTGTATAGAACCGTGGCAACCCTTTGAATGCGCAGTTCTGGAGATGCGGGTTCTGGTCATTTACAAGAAGAACCTTGTGTAGATGGTTCTGTATAGAACTGTACAAGCTCAAGTGGTCGTTTAAGGGACAAAGGGTTCTGTATCTGATCATCTACAAGAACCAACTTTTGTAGATGGTTCTGTATAGAACGGTACAAGCTCAAATAGTCGTTTAGTCGGCAAAGGGTTCTGTATCTGATCGGGAAGAACCTTTTGTAGATGGTTCTGTATAGAACCGTGAGCTCAAATAACCATTTGACTTGGTCATATGCAAGAAAAAATAAAAGTAGACGGTTCTGTAGAGAACTGTTTAAAAGGGGTTCCACTATTGTCATGACTCAAACTCTTCAGTACTACGTAGAACCCTTTTTCTGCGCAGAGTTTATCTAGCATGGTTTGTTTTGTTTGGCTTGTCAGAGACATGTACAGTTCTCCCAGAGATCCTCAGACCCTACTCGGAGAACCACGGTACTCAAAAAGGGGTTCTTTGAGTTGTAACAATAGTGGAACCCTTTTTGTAGGTTTTATTTGGCTCATGTCAGAACTGTCGGTGGATCTTCTGGCTGTACACCATGGACCCCTGAAGGTCCCCAGACCCTACCCGAAAGAAGGGTTCTGTATGGTGCTCAAAAGGGGTTCTTAAAGCGTAAAAAACAGTAGTGGAATGTATAGAGTGTAAAGAACCATCTTTTAAAAAAAAAAAAAACTGACCAGGTAAAGAACCCTTAAAGCACCCAGGTGATCATTTGAGTTGCTCTGGTTCTGCCTTTGCTAAAGAACCCATGGAGAACCTTCTTTTTTTAAATACACTGACCAGGTAAAGAACCCAGATCATTTGAGTTGCTCTGGTTCTGCCTTTGCTAAAGAACCCATGGAGAACCTTCTTTTTTTAAATACACTGACCAGGTAAAGAACCCAGATGATCATTTGAGTTGCTCTGGTTCTGCCTTTGCTAAAGAACCCATGGAGAACCTTTTTTTTTAAATACGCTGACCAGGTAAAGAACCCAGATCATTTGAGTTGCTCTGGTTCTGCCTTTGCTAAAGAACCCATGGAGAACCTTCTTTTTTTAAATACACTGACCAGGTAAAGAACCCAGATCATTTGAGTTGCTCTGGTTCTGCCTTTGCTAAAGAACCCATGGAGAACCTTCTTTTTTTAAATACACTGACCAGGTAAAGAACCCAGATGATCATTTGAGTTGCTCTGGTTCTGCCTTTGCTAAAGAACCCATGGAGAACCTTTTTTTTTAAATACGCTGACCAGGTAAAGAACCCTTAAAGGCCAAACCAGAGCAACTCAAGTGACCACCTGGGTGCCTTAAGGGTTCTTTACCTGGTCAGCGTATTTAAAAAAAGAAGGTTCCCCATGGGTTCACACACACACACACACACACACACACACACACACACACACACACACACACACACACACACGTCCCCTTCCCTGAACGATGAGGCCGAGCTCTGGTGGGCTTTCGGAGTGAACGCTGACATGTGACTCACCCCCTCAGCACTCGATGCTAATCACATAGCTCACCGGACCTAGCGTCTTCAAACAGGCCAAAATCAATACAGAGGTCCGCAGCTTAGCCGCTAATCTGGGCTCTTGGATTTGGAGGGGTGGGGGGTGGGCTGCAGATGCCCGTTATAGGCCATATATCCAGGAAGTGTGTATGAATGGTGTGTTTTAAAGCTCCGGAGCTCCGGAGCTTCTCCGGTTTCTGAAACTGGATCTGTCTGGATCAGCATGTTGGAAGCTGTTGGCTTCCTGACTGTGAATGCTCCCTCTTTAATTCACCAGTGCTGCAGTAATTAACACTTTATTAGGTTATCTGATGTAGACCATGTGGACAGAAGTATTGGGACACACCTCTCGTACCTCTCTTAATCATTGAATTCAGTCCCCCGTTGAGTTCAGCTAGCTCCCCTCATCGCTCTTAAAGCGACGCTGGCCGGCACAGGCCTCTGGTGTAAAAGATGAAGGTGAAGGTGAATTTGTTTTTTATATAATTAATTTATCAGTAGCTTATGGAACAGTCTGGAAGTCTGAATGAGTGATGGGATTATTATTATTATTATTATTATTATTATTATTATTTAATAGGATAATCAGGGGTACATCAGTTTGATGGAAACTGCCACTGCAGCAACTACAGCTTAATTATTGCTTGCAAAATAAATTGAATGGAAAGCTAGCTAACAACCCCTTGCATGTCTCCCTCTAATCTGTTTTCCCCCACTCTAACTGTCTGTCTGTCTGTCTGTCTGTCTGTCTTCACTAATTCTCACCCCCCACCCCCCACACTCACTCTCCTGCAGAGGAGGAGCAGGATCAGCTAACCTCTGACGACGCTTCCACGCTCTCCCAGTCTGTGTCTCAAACTCAGTCACCTCAAAACACACCTGCTAAAGAAGGTAGAGCACCTCTGTCTGTGTGTGTGTGTGTGTGTGTGTGTGTGTGTGTGTGTGTGTGTGTGTGTGTGTGTGTGTTTGAAGGATTTGGGAGTTCTCTCGTTATGAACCCAAGGGGACTCTGGGACTGCACCAATGAAAGACTGATGATCATTTTAATATTTAATAATCTGGGTTTACTTTTGGTTTCTCTGAACTTTCATTCAATTCTTTTCTAAAGGAAAATTACAATACAAAAATATGAAGGGGTCCGGGGGAGGTGGGAGCGTTTGGTGGGTCTTCATGGGCCGTCTTTATACCGCTAGGCCGCACTTTGAACCGCATGTATTTCTACAGTGCTGTTCGGGGCTTAAATAGACTTAAAATTTAAACGACTGACCAATCACTGACCCCAGAAGCACTCGATCAGCCAAGATCTCCAAATGGGAGATGCTAGGCTAACGTCACTAACAAACACTGGACTTGCACTGTCCGAAATCTCCTCTCTGTAAATAAACACACTATCGTTTTATTTATTATTTACAAAAACAGAATAATGTGTAAACAATTAAATATATATATATATTGGATTTCAATTTCAAGCTATAATTGGAACTACATTATCATCCGCTTAGCACACAGTGCTGAGGTAAAAGTAGTCCCGGTTAGTTTTACCATTCAGCTTTTCGTATTTATAGACTAGTAGGATTGGTAAGATTGGTGACAATCCGAGTCCATTATTTCTTAGCAACATTAGCCTAGCGTCTTCCGTTCTTAACTAAAGAAGCACACAGCAGTTGTTGAGCATGTCCAGGTTGATTGACCGTATCTGACCACACCACGGGCTACTGTAATGGCTTTATGGGTGCGTTCACACCGCAGGTAATAAGTGGCAATTATCCGAATCTGATCTCTCTTTGATCATTTGCGACACGGATGACCCAGATGTTGGGATCTGTGGTGAGGAAATCGGGTTTGGGCCACTTTTACCTTTGACCGAAGGGCACGCATCAGCCATTACCTCAAAGCCCCAAGGAGAGTGGAGCAGGGAGGCGTGTACCAAAAAAGCCACTCTATATGTCCTGTGACGTCAGTGTCCTGGCGGCCTACAGGAAACCGCCGTTCAGCGACGTCACCTGGCTCATCTGTAGGCTTCCCGTTAGTCAGGAGGGCCGAACAATAGCCTTAGAATAACCCAGTTATTAGAACAAAGCCAGGTCCTCCGGGGGAAAACGCATGCGGTACAGCAGTAGCGTCGGCTAGCGTCCGTCTCGCACAAGCATACGTTTTAGCGAGGGCTGTGTTAATGCATCCACAAGGCTCCTGCCATGCAGAGTGCAGTAATTACGTATGATTTCGGGCGATTATCTGCAGAACATCCCGCTAGATAGAAGAGTGGAGGGCGAGAATTGAGGTGTAGCCGAGAGCCCTGTGCTTAAGAGCCTGTTAAAAGGACCCCAGTGCAGGTGAGCAGTCGTAGGCAGTGGGTGCTAAAATGCTTCAGGCGTACTCCTGCAGCTGCCGTTACATCATTTCAGAGGCCGAGTTATGCAACCTGGCCGTTTAAGTGACTCATTTCAGTTACCTAGACTCACTGCGCCTCACTGGGCTGGTCCCGCCCGTTTCCACTAAATTAAGAATCCCTGTTTCATATAAATATATAAAATAATTCAAATGTTTTATGAGTTTATATTAATACTCACCAACGTCATACATTTCAAGCCATAAATAGTATGCTGTGAATGCAGAGAAGTTAGAATAAACAATAAATATCCGGTATGAAGCTCTACTAGCATTAATATCCAGTATGAAGCTCTACTAGCATTAATATCCGGTATGAAGCTCTACTAGCATTAATATCCGGTATGAAGCTCTACTAGCATTAATATCCACTATGAAGCTCTACTAGCATTAATATCCACTATGAAGCTCTAATGTCATTAATATCCACTATGAAGCTCTAATAGCATTAATATCCACTATGAAGCTCTAATAGCATTAATATCCAGTATGAAGCTCTAATAGCATTAATATCCAGTATGAAGCTCTAATAGCATTAATATCCGGTATGAAGCTCTAATAGCATTAATATCCACTATGAAGCTCTAATAGCATTAATATCCGGTATGAAGCTCTAATAGCATTAATATCCGGTATGAAGCTCTAATAGCATTAATATCCGGTATGAAGCTCTAATAGCATTAATATCCGGTATGAAGCTCTACTAGCATTAATATCCACTATGAAGCTCTACTAGCATTAATATCCACTATGAAGCTCTACTAGCATTAATATCCACTATGAAGCTCTACTAGCATTAATATCCACTATGAAGCTCTAATAGCATTAATATCCGGTATGAAGCTCTAATAGCATTAATATCCGGTATGAAGCTCTACTAGCATTAATATCCGGTATGAAGCTCTACTAGCATTAATATCCGGTATGAAGCTCTACTAGCATTAATATCCGGTATGAAGCTCTACTAGCATTAATATCCGGTATGAAGCTCTACTAGCATTAATATCCACTATGAAGCTCTAATAGCATTAATATCCACTATGAAGCTCTAATAGCATTAATATCCGGTATGAAGCTCTAATAGCATTAATATCCGGTATGAAGCTCTAATAGCATTAATATCCGGTATGAAGCTCTACTAGCATTAATATCCGGTATGAAGCTCTACTAGCATTAATATCCGGTATGAAGCTCTAATATCAACATTAATAATGTGTTTGTTTTTTTTTACTCCACCCAGAGAACCACACGAACCTTCTCCTGAACGGCAAAGATGACCACGGTGACGAGGAGGAGCTGAGCAAGCGCATGAGCCAGCTGACCACCAGCGTGGAGAGCGTGGAGATCACGGTGCGCCCGGGCGAGAAGATCGAGGAGGCCCTGTCGCCCGAGAGCTCGCCCTCCAAGTCGCCCAACAAGAAGAAGAAGAAGTTCCGAACCCCGTCGTTCCTGAAGAAGAACAAAAAGAAGGAGAAGGTGGAGGCCTGAGACGGTTGAGGGGGGGGGGGGGGGGGGGCACAAACCTACCCGTCTGTCTGTCTTACCCGTCTGTCTGTCTGTCTACCCTTCTGTTTAAACCCCCCTTTTCTATTTTATTTGATGTTTTTATCAAATGGTTATTTGGAAAAAAATACGTTGGCACATTTTTATTATCATTTTTTTTTGGTGGCGTTTTTGAGAAGGGCACCGTAGAGTTAAAAGAACTGGGCAGGCATGAGATACTGGACACCTGTTTCTGTTAATAATGTAGAGGTGTGTCGTCATGTTGTGATGGATGCAAAATGAATGCGGGCTTCAAACAGGGAGAATTAGTCCTGGGAAACTGGCTCTTCCTTGAATCCATCTCAGCTTCAGTAGACTGGACATACAAGCCGGGAAAGACCTGGTCATACACGCCATCTCTGGACAGGTACTGCAGCGGTCCTGTTAAAGCTGTTAAACCACTATTCCCTTTTCTTTCTTTCTTTGTATTATTTGTAATGATTATTTTTTGAGTCCCGCTCCTCTCTTTTCAGCCTCCTATTATATCCCCCCTCCAAAAAGCCACAGCATGGTTCGATTTCTGCCTCTTCGGTCGAGTCTCACTTTCACACCTTTCGACCACACGGCCGAGACGAGCGACACACTGGACTCTTGTTTTGGGAATTTTCTACAGGCTTTTATTTTTCTCTCTCTCTCTCTCTCTCACTCTCTTTCCGATCGATCCGACTAATAATCCCGTGTAGAATTCCGTTCTACTCAAAGCTCCTCCTCTCTTGGGCTGCTCTTGCCAAACCACTCAAAGGGTTAACCCCGAAAAAAGCAATCACGTTTTAGTGAAGCGTTCATTTCCGTCTCGTTAAGCCGAATTTACCGTTTTTAGGCCTCAATTATTCATTTTCTTTTTTTTTTTCTTTTTTTTTTTTTTTTTTATAAACATCGCACACTTTGGTATCGGTCCTCTCAGTTTTCTACTCATTTCTACACTTTTACAGCAGATTTTACGTTTGAGCATGTTTTTCTTATGTTGCCGTTCCTCCGCCACGGCCTGCGATCCTGCGGCTGATAATGTAGTGACGCTTGTTCTTTCTCAGATACATTAAACTCGGATTACAAAAAACACGTACATATATATATATATATATTAAAAGAAACTGGATGAGTGTAACGATATATTTTATTTTTGTGCTGCACTTTTATTGTAGTGTATGTATATATATAAAAAATGCGTATAGATGATTTCAGCTAAAGATGTGTTGGAGACTCGGAGACTGCGGAAAGTTGGAGGCAGGTGGGTTGAGGTAGGAAAGGACATGAGGAAGGGACATGCAGTGGGATTAGGGTTGAACTGTGTAACGCTAAAGGATATGCTATATTATATATTTGTATCTTTTATTACGGATAAAAATAAATGAATCTATATCCAAAAAATCCCAGAGCGAGAAAACGCAGCAGGTGAAGGCGAAAGCCAGCATGGGGGCGCTGTTGGCTGCTTCAGCGGTTTTGTGTTGTTTTTAAAGGAGTGTTGGAAAGCCATATATTACGCCTCAGTTGCGAGACGAAGGCTGTTGAACTCCAGTGCTTTTAATCTGGTCATTGGGGACGTCCAGGGGTACGTCCAGGGATACACCGTAGGGCTGTGGTTGGGTTCTCGAGGACAGGGGATCGGGATCATGTCCCGACGTTGTGTTCTCATCATTGCGCACGAGCATGCCTTGAGATTGTTCTGGTCGTTGGGCGTGTCCAGGGGTAGGTCGTCGGGGGCGGTCTCTGGGTCATCAAGGATTAGGTTGAAAATCTGGGGCTTCACTGGATGTCCGCATGGTGGGCCCACGACCTGTGGGTGTCCTCACATCATCGGGCATGTCCAGGAATACATCCAGGACTGGAGTGAAGACCTGGGGTGTCACTAGCCGTCTGCATGGTGGGCCAATGTTGATCATTGGGCATGTTCAGAAAGAAGTCATTGGTGGGTCATGCCTTGAGATTGTTCTGGTCATTGGGCACGTCCAGGGATATGTCTTGGGGACATCTCCAGATCGTCAAGGATTAGATTGAGAACCTGGGGCTTCACTGGATGCCAGATGGTGGGCCCATGTCCCGTTCTGGTCATTGGGTGCGTCCAGGAATGTTGTTGGGCTATCTACATGCATGCTTGGTGGGCCCATGTCCTGAGGGTGCATCCAGAAAGGTGGCGTGAGGGCTGTCTTTGGGTTCTCAAGGTGGACTAACTGACTGCAGGGTGTTACAACACATACGTCATGTCCGCCTACCGTCCTCCACCAGGGCTCCCAGCTGTGGTCCTGTGGTGCCGGTCTTGGTCAGGAACTCTGTCGTTACGAAATTTTTACCCTCGTTTTCCAGCGCAGTCGAAATGCGTGCAGATGGACGGATTTGTGCCCCAGTATATGTATTTTTTTAATGCTAAAAGCCAAATGACCGCTAGTCAGGCTTATGAGTCACATGATGCGTTTCCGAAAGGCAAACAGTAGACCAGGTTGCCAGAGGTGAAGTCTCGGAGTCCGAGACAATCAATCCCAACGAGCAATGTGAAGCGGAGATGTGGAGAGGGATGCTTTTCTGTTTTGTTTTTGTTGTTGTTTTTTTTTGTTGTTGTTGTTCTCCCTTTCCTGCCCATGTTCTGCCAAGCCCCGCCTCCTACGCCAGGATTGGCTAGTAGTTCATACTTCCGAACCGCCTGCTGTTCTACAAAGCGTCGCCTCCCGCTCGAGATTCGGCGGCTTGCGGTTCATACTGCTGAAGATTTTACCGTTCTAGAATACTGCAGTCAAGACAAGCCCCGCCTCCTGCATTAGGATTGGCCAGTAGTTCTAGCCAGAACAGTTAGCCCCAACTGCAACGTCACGATTGGCTAGTAGCTCGTCTTTCCGAACAGCCCGCTAGGATTAGCGCAGTCGCAGATACTCCAGCACAGTCCTTTATCCTAGAAAGCTTGGTTTGAGACAAGCCCCGTCTCCTGCGCTAGGATTGGCTAGTAGTAGTTCACACTCCCAGACATCACTGTTCTTGAATGCTTAATTGAATGAAGACAAGCCCCGCCTCCTGTGCTAGGATTAGCATTAGTGGTTCATATTTTGGGACAGTCTTTTCAGAAATTAATCATTAATTCAAGACAAGCCCCGCCTCCTGCACTGCTATTGTTTCGCTTCCAGTTTGCTAAGCTATTGAGGCAAGCTTTCTATTCTAATGGACTGATCATGTGAGTATGAGCTTATTGGCCAGTGCTAGCGCTGGAGGCGGGGTTTGGTCAGGATTTGGCTTTAAAAGGAAGACGAGGCGTGTGAGGCGCAGATTTGAAGGAATCTTTTATAATTTTATTTGTTTTGTTTTACCTCAAACTGGACCTTTTTAAGCCGACCATATTTGGGCATGGTTTTAAGAAATGGAAAAATATTATGAAAAAAAAAATAATGAAAAAGACGGCTTGGGGGGGAGTGGTTTAAAAATGCTCATGTTCATTTGTTTCATTTTCACGTTTTCATCATTTCTACTTTTCTGTTAGTTTCTGATCTCCCTTCATGTTGTATCGCAGTATTGTTTTGTTTTGGTTTTTTAGTTTACAGAGGTTTATTAATCATTTTATGAGCGCTAACGGCTCCCAACTAAACGAATGTGCATTATTACTTTATTTTTTGAAAAAAGTTTGCACTTTTTTTTTTTGTTATTTGGTTAACTAATGCTTCTTTTCTCCATGTAGTCCTCCACACCAGAGGTTTAAAAAAAAAACAAAAATTAAAAATATTTTTTTTTGCTTTGGCATGCGAGTGTGAGCCAAGCCTCGATGTGACCTGTGAAAACGTATATAAATTGTTATCTAATGGACTTGCTTTAGATTGTATTGCTAATCAATGTAAATTCACAAATAAAAAAAGCTATTTTAAGAAACGAACGCTGCTCCTTATCTGTGGTGCTCGGGGCTCTGCCGTGAACGCAGGGAGAAAAGAACGTCCGTGTTTACGTAACGTCATGACGTCCATTTCATTTCCCTTCAGCAGCCGAATCCATAACATCGTTTTATTTTCTGCATTAAACGTTACAGCCGTGAGTCCTGTGGCGAGCTTTTGCAGGGCTCTCCGGGGTGGGTTAACAGTCCAGTGCAGTGGTCAGACTGCGAGTTCCCATCGCGAGACGTGACGCTTTGCCATCAGCAGCCGTTGATTCAGCAGTTTGAGAGGGCACAGTAGGGCACAGAGGTCTCTCCGGGTGGCTAGATGGCGCTCTCGCTCTTTCTCAGATGTTGGCCGGCACAGGCCTGTTAGCTGGTGTAGGCGGTGGAGCTGGGGACCCGGCGCTTTCCTCCGAGCGTGTCGGCGGCCCGACAATGCTTGGAAAAAGAGGCGGTGCCGGGCTTTGCATGTATTTGTGGAGACCTTACCCTCCTAGTGTCGAGAGCATTGCTTGTGCTCGGGGGAGCTATGAAGGGGTGGGTTCACTGGCAGAACCAGACTGAGACGACCTTAGGGAATATTCCCTTAGACATGTGTGGATGTGCTAGAAGGAGCTTTGTGGAGTTTCAGGTGAACGATGCCAAAAATGCTAAAAGTGGATCTTCACTCAAAGATCCCTTCATTTTTTAAGAGGCTGTACTGCTAACTTCTGATTTCAGACAGTAAATTTATGGAGAGAAAAACCATGTGGATGTTTATCTGAATCTCCAACTCCCATCATTTTGTGAAACGTGGGCTGCTACGTTAACAGGACATGAAACAGCACCCCGAAAATGTGAACTGGAACTTCAACTTGCTGATGGTGGAACAACAATTTCATTCAAATTTTGCTGGTAGAAGTTTCCTGGCAGAATGCTAACCAGGGGTCTGATTCCATGTTGATGCTAAATTGGCCTTAACGCATTTATTTAGCTCTTAAAGCAACATTATGTAGCACTTTTAACCCTAAGCTCATGCTGATTCGCCACTGACCTCTAATAAGGAGAACTGCTACTCTATGTCACTGTTCTATATTTCTCAGCTTGTCCAGAAAAAATTTCCATTTAGCGATAGCTGAACTTGACTGTAGGGGGAGGCCCTGGACCAGGACATGCCAGTTTTTCATACTGTTGCTTTAATGTTGTTCGCTACCCCCCCACGTTCAGCGTCCAATTCTGGGTTCAGAACCACATGGGTTTGTTTGCGCCAAACGGCTGAGGATCTGAAGGTGTTCGGAGAGACTGGAGTCCAGGTTATTGGCGTGTTGTTTACAACGATATTTTGAAGAAGTGGATGAGCATCTATGTCCGGTGTTTGTTAGCGGCGTTAGCCTAGCATGTCTCATTTTGAACTGGAGAAGCGCTCGTCGGATATGGCTGAGTTTGGAATATGATAGAGTTTGGGGTCAGTAATCAATCATTGGCACCCCAAGCAAGGGGTTTCAGGGTCCGAAGCCCCACCGTTGGACTGCTAGTGTCGATTATATTGAATAAATTATGAGGTTCAGATTCTGAACTGGTTCAGTTGTGCTTAAAACCCTTAAAAACTCGACCTGTTGAGCTGCTTCGTGCCATTTTCCTTTTTTTATTACTATTCCAAATAAGTAAATGCCATAAAGTGTCAGTAGGACAATCACAGTAGGCCCTTTTTTCCTTCGAATCATTTGAATATGCATTTGACTACGGCCTGTCGGCCTCTTGCACAAATGTTGGACTGTTACGTTGAGCCGTGGCGCTGTGACACAGGGCCACTTTGTGCCGTTGTGCCTTTTTTGCATTTCTGCTTCCAGTGCAACACCTTAGAAATATGCAACGGACTGGGACGGGACAGAGGAGGGCTTTATGTCTGTGCTGAAGTGTGTAGGCGCTGGACTACGGGACAGTTCAGGGCTCATATCGGACCGATGACCTGGGATCGGCATGTTTACGCTTATGTCCTAATTGTCCTAATCGGGACCCCAAAAAGACCCATTGTTTCATCTGTGCTTTAGGCTTCTCTGCTTAGTCCCCGTGTTCCCTTTCAGACGTAAATGCCGGAACACTGTCGGGTTGCTCTCCCTGGAATTTCCAGGTCCTTAGATCCTAAAGATCCTAAAGACGGTTGCGAGAGTATCGGGCGATAAACTGCAGAGAGGCGCCAACGGTTCTACACCCGGGGGTACCACCAACTCCTTATCTTGGAAGGCCGGAGGCCTGTACGGTTTGCTGGTTTCCTTGGTAAACAGCTGAGGAGTTGAACCCAGGTGTGTTTGAGTAGGGAAATGGCCTTGAAAACCGCTCTGGGCCGAGGCAATCTGGGATTGGTAGCGAAGAACTTCGTTCTACGTGAAAAGAAAAAGAGGGTGCCACCATGGCCCGTAGGTTGTGGGTTCGATTCCCAAGCCATGTCATTTTGCCATCAGGGACCAGAGTCTGAGAGAGCACAATTAGGGTGAGGGTAGATGGCGCTCTATGCCCTCGTTCCTCTTAAAGCGATGTTGATCGGCTTAGCTGGTGTTAGCGGTGGAGCTGGAGAGTGTCGGCAGCACTACTAGGGCTGGGGGGCGCTACGAACAAGACAAAAGTTCCTAAGCTGGTCCTCAAGACCTCCCTGGTGGTCTACTTCAAGGTACTTCAACGTCAGCCCTGGAAGGCAGGTGTCCAGCAGAGTTTGGTCATTTCCTGCTCAAACACACCTGGCCACACTCCGTTAACACACTCTGTTAATTACCAGGTACCAACAAATCACGTTCCCTCTCCAGGGCCGGATCTGAGGAATCCTGGCCTTGCGACGTCGATCTCTAGTGATTTTAAGCTTCGGCCTAAGATTCGCACCTAAAGCATGACTGAATGTGATGAGCTTTGCTTTGTGTCCGACATTAAAAAATGAGTATAAAAATAATCGGTTCTCTGTGTGGTTCCTGACTTTTGATTTCTTGTTTCTGCTTCGCCTTTGTAGCCATAGTTTCAGTCGTGTGGATTTGTGTCCGAGAACTGGGGGTGAATCATACCCATACCCATCATTTGGGTTCTGTTACAGTTCCAGGTACCTGAGGTTGGGAGTTAAGTCCTTACTCCTGGTCAATGGCAGAGTCAGGCATTTAAAACGTCCAGGACAGTGTAAAATGATCCTCCCAGCTTCTTAGTTTTACGTCTATTTTATTAGAATGTCCAAAAGTCCGGCATTTCCTCCTAATCTAATGGGTCATACCACTTCCACATGGCCCAGTGCAGCACACCGACGTAAGCCAGAGCTCTATCGCCAGGGTTGTGACCACGCTAGCCAGCGAGCTAACCACATCGCCCACTCGCTGTGGACTCGCCCCAAACAACATCATCCCGCTGTTCACCGGTCAATAGCCATGGGTTAGCTAGCTAGCTTGCTTACTCAGGTGACCGACTGAAAGGGGAGAGGCCAGAATAATGGAAACTGGAGGTCAGATTACCGCTTCAGAACCAGTGGCCTGTCCTGGCTACTGCACTAGGGCAGATCTCCACGTAGCGGCGTACCTGGTGTCTGACACACAACACAGCTCTCGTGACCGGACAGATCCATGGATGGCGAAATTTCCCAAGAACTTTTGGGGGCAATGGCTTTGGGGTCAGTCCAGGGGAAATGAAGAAAGAATCTGGGCTTATGAGAACATCCAGGGCATCAGGGTTTAAACCACAAAAGCACTCCCCACCCCCGCCCCATGCCTGCAAGGGGTTTCTGTTCCTGTTCCTCAGTGGGTTCTGACTTCCTCTGGGTGCTCTGGTTTCCTCCCGCCTCCCACTTCCCAAAAATACATGGTTACACTAAACTGCCCCTAGGCTACAGAGGTACCCTCCGATGGTCTGGCGCCCTGTGTAGGGCTAGTCCCACCTTGCACCCAATGATTCCAGCCAGGCTCCAGACCTAGCGCCCGACCTGGTTTCCCATAAAATCTGTGCCCTAAGGAAATAAAACCCAAGTCCACCTACAATATTTGGACAAAAGTATTGGGACACCTCCACATAACACCTACAGGAGCCATTACGACATCCCATTCTAAACCCACAGGCATTAAGTCAGAGAGTCATGGCCTCCTTCACTCTCAAACTCAAACAATGAAAACAGCTTACTGGTTTTTAGCACGTCAGAGCGGCAGCTAGATGCCTCCTCCCACCAGAGGAAAACGTACCATGGTGTAAATGTTGCCTCATTGTGCTGCAGGGCATCCCCCGCCCGAGGCGTCCTGGATTACGCCCATCCTGAACACCCCCAGGCCAAGTGAGTTAGCTGGCACCCCCCCCACCCCTCCCAGCCACGCTGCAGGCTATGAGCTGATGGCCGCGGGAGCTGTGGGAAGTTGGTCAGTAGGGTGAAATACCAGCCTGAGCACAATGCCCCCATTGACGGGCAGGCCCGTGCTCTGAAAGAGAGGGGCTTGTCTCTAGGCTCTGGGTCATTTAAAGAGGCTGTTGTGAGCATTAAGACGAGGGCAAGCACTGAGAGCGAGAGGAAGATCTCTCTGCAGTTTCGTTGGTTTGGACAGGGGGTGGCAAGAACCTGCTGTGTTGTGTACCCTCCGATGGCCTGGCGCCCTGTGTAAGGGTCAGTCCCACCTTGGGCCCAATGATGCCAGCAAGGCTCCAGGCCTAGCCTGGACCAGACCTGGTTTTCCACAAGTTGTACCCCAAGGAAATCAAACCAAGTCCACCTATAATATTTGGGCAAAAGTATTGGGACACCTCCACATTAAACCTACGGAAGCCTTTATGACATCCCATTCTAAACCCATAGGCGTTCAGTCAGAGAGTCATCCATCGTTGAATGGATCTGGAATAAGACAGGGGTAGGTTTGGACAGGAGCGAGAGAGAATCTGGGGAGGGGAGGGGATTTGGGTGTGGGGCTGTCAAGGGCCTCCAGACAGACCCATGCTGTGTGTGTCAAAACAATGAAGCAGCTCAAGTACAGATGGATGCACTGCCCGAGGGGGGAATCTGAGTGGGCTGAGTGAAGGCCATTGCCATCTACCACAATGTAGTAGTTCAGGATTGACTGCCTCAAAATTGCAGTGTCTGGTGTACTGTATGTGCACCACCACCGGGTGAAGTGGTTCCAGTGGCTCCTGACAAGGGGTGGATACATCAGGCAGCAAGTAAACAGTCCGTTCTTGGAGGTAGGGCAGGGAAAATGTGTCACTTTGACGAGGGCCGAACTGCGATGTTCTAGACAATGACTGGGTCAGAACCTCAGGTCAGGCAGGTCTTGTGGGGTGTCAGTACCTACCAAAAGTGCTCCAAGGATGGCGACTGGGGTCATGAGCACCCAAGGCTCATTGATGTGATCCATGGGGAGGTCCCACCTCACAACTCCCAACAGGACTTGCAGGAAGGATCGGCTGCCAACGTTGGTCTTGGCACCGGACACCACAGGACACCTTCAGAGGTCCATGGAGTTTGAGTCCAAACTCCGTAGTCCGTTAAAAGGTTTAATGGCTCAACAGGGAAATCACCAACCTGGATGCCAAGTCCGGTCACCAAGGAATCAACGAATACCCAATATAACTTCTAGCCCTGGCCGCCATATGTGACTCCAGGCGTCGTCAATGCAGATGTTGGGTGGTGGTCTGACAAGCTCTGATTGCTCTTCTGTCTTCCTTCTACACCTTTAGGGCAGACGAGGGACATCTGATTCCTGACTGGCAGATGGATCATAGAGTAGGTCCCCCACTAGAGAGCCCCTGCCCTGCATATTTGGACGTCTTTCCTGCTCTAGCACGTCCAGTTTGAAGTAGGGTCATTGTGGAACACTTCAAAAGAAAAGGCTACTCCAGCCTAGGGCCAGGGTTGGCATCCCGGTAGTCTTGGGAACGCTTGTGAAGTTTGTGACTTGAGGTCCCTGAGATAGGGACCTGTTGTTCTACTTCTGTCAGGCTGCATCCTCCTCGTTTGAAGTCAGGAAGGGTATCCTGTTTCTGACCGTGGGAGACTTAATGGTACTCGAGCAGAACCTCATGGACAGTTGAGCGACCAGGAGCATAAAATAGACCAACTGAGGGGGGGACGGGGAGGGGACGCTAAAGAGGACCTTTAATCAAACAACACCTAGCACACAAAACTCCACAACGTGGCACTAATCCTCGCTTCCAGCTTTCTACACGGTGTCGCTCGATATCACTACGGGGGGACGGATCATAGGACCTCCTTTCTTCGCTTCGTACTGGGAGTTGTCAGAGAACAGTTGCCCCATTTTCAAAAGGGTTTTGTTCGGGTGAGCCGTCCCTTGCTGTCTCCTTTGTGATGCGAGTGCCTTTAAAAGAAAGTGGACTGGGTGGGACGGGAGATAAAGGGCTGGTGTGAGGGGACAGGTGGTTTGTCCACCTCAACTCCTGAACCTTCGCTGCCACCCGAGTCAGGACGACCCTAGGGGGGGAACCTTGGTCAAAGTGTGCCGGTACTGCAGTGTCTCAACGTTCCCTCCTGTGTCTTTCAGCCGGACACCGTCCGTTTACTTTTCAGGAAAATTCCTGCGGGAGTGGACTGCAAGCACACCACAAACACCCAACCAACCAACCACATGGGGTACCACGGCAATCACTTAAGGTATCGTAGCAACTGACCTGTGAACACTGATGAAGGACTACTGGAGGGTGACTCAGCTTCACGTCTACAAGGTGGACCAACTAGGTGGACAGGGAGTGGACACAGTGTCTAAAGACAGTAACGCACCCTGCCACCACCCGAAGACCCTCCACCCAAATACTGCCGACCTGCTCTGCGGTGCTCGTCCCTCTAAGGGTCCTGAGGATTGAGGGTGAAAGGAGGCTAGTAAGGACCGAGTTCAGTCCAAACCAGGGCACCAGGGGTGGTCCTACTGGTCTGCTTCATTTTCGAGTGGACGGGAGGCCAAAACAGACTAAAACCTCAGATATCCAGATACGTGTGGACGGGGCTTCAGATAGACCAATCGTGGCTGAGAGAAGGCGGGGCTTATCTCAATAATTAATCACAGACATTATACGCAATTTAAAATTCCTGCTCGGACGCATCTTTACAGACGGATTAGAGGACATATGGTCACCCTAGTACATCCAAACACTGATGCTGACCGAAGGCTCCAGCACTGCCCCTGCTGCTGGAGCAGATGCTAACTTACACACCTAATGTTGAAGGAAGGCCATCGGTCCACAGTTAGCTTTTCTGAGCTGAGGCTATACTGACCCACTGAGCGCTGACCCAGCCGAGCCCGGCCATCTGTGTGCAGATCTATAGCCAGTATGATTTACCGTCCATGTAATCATACTGGTTCAGCTACATGCGCTAACACTGACCCTACGTCCGCGCCGCTCCTGCTGCCTGAGCAGATGCCCATGTAACTGTTCCTGAATGAGAGCCATCAGGGCTGTATGCAGAGTTAGCGTTCACTGGTTGTTAGCCATGTTAGCATTTTTATTTGAGCATGTAATATGGTCATATTAGCTTATCTACTCTTAGCTTTTATTGTTAGCATTTTGGGCCAGCATGTTAAAGCCTACTGGTTCAGCCACATGAAGGCTAAAACTGATCCAAGGTCAGCAGTGTCCATGTAACTATGGTCTGCAGTTAGCTTTCATTCATTGTTAGCCACTTTAGCATTTTTGAATACTGTAATATGGTCATGTTAATAGGTCCACGTTAGCTTT